>NC_088220.1:16702628-16850128 GCF_036934945.1 Oncorhynchus masou masou | reverse complement strand
ATCTGCAGTCCTTAGGTTCCATGTTCTGGATTGACAGCCGGGGTGGCATTCCCTTTCCGTTTGTTAAGAAGGTGAAATATATTCATGTATACATACAAGTAATTATGAATCCGTCTATGGCAAATGAGTAGGCTAACACTCAAATGAGTGGCTTGAGATTGTAACTTAATTCATCAACAATTGCACAATGTATTTGTCTACAATATAACAATTTATAATCGAATGCCATCAATCGGCCAAATTATTCTTGGCAATCAAGCGCACACATATGCATTTTGCATATTGACAAATAGCCTGCATATTGACAAATAGCCTAGTTTAATAAATCTCAGTCGTTCACGTTCAATTCAATACAGTTTGGTTGCATCTATTTTACTGAGAGTTGTGTGAACTTTGAATGATGGCCCCCAATATTCCAAAGCCAGAGGTTCGGGTATGTAAACCGGTTACATTCGCCCATTGTTGGCCAGAAACCCGTGAAACGGTCCGTGGTTGAGCGTCAGTAGTAGCGTGACTACAGGTCCATTTATAGTCCCGATAAGATATTTTGCGATATTGTATCCTTGTCTCTAAAAACGTTTAAAAAGGACAAAAATCACTTATTTACGATTCAACACTAATGTCTTGAATCACAGAGGCTACGGTGCCGAACGCACATCTCATGACACTGCGCAGCCTATCCACAGCGGTGTCTCGGAGAAATAGCCGAGATGACGTTTCGTTGAAGACGCATGTGCCGCCGCGACTTATCCTTTTGTCCTCCTTGATAATAACATATAGAAGTTAATGGTGCAAGAGCAGTCCACAAAGAGAAGGGTCCTTGACAGCGTCTCTTGGTCTGTTATGATTGGTTGCTCATGTCCTTTGCCCTTCAGATCACAATTAAAAGGCGCACTCCACTCGACGCACTCCGAATTCCGCGTAACCTTTGCACTGCCAACTTTTTCAAAATGACATGGACGCACCCGCACACTGGACACAGGTGAACGTCGCCCTTCAATTCGTCATTCAGCAGGTCAATCAATAATTTACCACTTCACTTTCTCAGCCACATAATACATTTT
The DNA here is from genome assembly GCF_036934945.1 of Oncorhynchus masou masou. Lineage (NCBI taxonomy): Eukaryota > Metazoa > Chordata > Actinopteri > Salmoniformes > Salmonidae > Oncorhynchus > Oncorhynchus masou. Next base: position 16,849,064 of record NC_088220.1, on the reverse strand, counting down.
ATAATAACGATACAATAAAGAGGGTCATTTTATTGCACTAAGATCTCTTTATATCATTCACCCAAATCCACATCCAAGCTCTCACAGACAGACACATAAAACACACAGACCACTAACTGATCACCCCCAGTGAATTGATATTAATCATTTATTTGGTTGGAATAATACATTTGCACAACTAATTTAAGTCACAGTCAGAGGCTTACAAAACCTTGATCAGCAGCCCAGACCGTATAGTGAACCCTGTCTCCCATCAGTTTGTCTTTACATCGACAGAAGAGTCTCTGTCAGCTTGGTGTGTTTTGGTTATGAGGGGGCACTTGTGCACTACATAGGGGATGTCGGTATGTGGGGACCTGTTATCTGCTGTGGTTTCAGCTAAGGGCTTGAGAAACAACACAAGGCCATAGAGTCATTAACACACACTGCATCCCTCGCTCACTCCCAAACCTGACAGGACATGCGAGCGTGGAATCAGGTGAGAAACAAAGTCAAAATGAAACATTGGAGGTTGTTGGTTGAGATCAGAGGAACAGTGTTTACTCATTTATTCATAATTTCATGACTCCACGACACCGTGAAGAGTTAAGGTTGTCATTTAACATCACTGAAACACAATCTGTGACTTATGGTAAGTGTCGGTTGGCCGTCACCACAGCAATAAATTAAATACATTTCTAATCTTAGTGGCACTTCAGTACTTTCCATAGTAAATTAACATTCCTAAAATGAATTATTCAACATCAGAGAAGTGTACAATTAAATACCATTTTAAAAAGTCCTAATATGACTTAATTGTCAAAATGTCTCTTGATTCCATGTCCTTTCAATGGGAAAGTATATAGTATATCTAAGGACAGTTGTTCCTCATCACATAACCAGGAAAAGCAGAAGGCCCTAAATATTGCATGTAGGTAACATTGTCAGGAAAAACTCCTGTCCCGAACAGTATATTTTTATGACTGTATTTGGGTCCACCATGGGCCCAGTAGCAGAGTCAAGAGATCCATGATATCATTGACACACAGAGCAATGACTGAATCCCAGTGGTTCAAGGGCAGCTGTGCAGAGCACCCCCTTTCTGTCATTAAGGGATTCTACCTTTGATTAAAGTCTTTACAGTACGGAACCATAGACTTACATTACGCAACCATAGACTTACATTACGGAACCATAGACTTACATTACGCAACCATAGACTTACATTACGGAACCATAGACTTACATTACGCAACCATAGACTTACATTACGCAACCATAGACTTACATTACGCAACCATAGACTTACATTACGGAACCATAGACTTACATTACGGAACCATAGACTTACATTACGCAACCATAGACTTACATTACGGAACCATAGACTTACATTACGGAACCATAGACTTACATTACGGAACCATAGACTTACATTACGGAACCATAGACTTACATTACGGAACCATAGACTTACATTACGGAACCATAGACTTACATTACGGAACCATAGACTTACATTACGCAACCATAGACTTACATTACGGAACCATAGACTTACATTACGGAACCATAGACTTACATTACGGAACCATAGACTTACATTACGGAACCATAGACTTACATTACGCAACCATAGACTTACATTACGCAACCATAGACTTACATTACGCAACCATAGACTTACATTACGCAACCATAGACTTACATTACGCAACCATAGACTTACATTACGCAACCATAGACTTACATTACGCAACCATAGACTTACATTACGCAAACATAGACTTACATTACGGAACCATAGACTTACATTACGGAACCATAGACTTACATTACGGAACCATAGACTTACATTACGGAACCATAGACTTACATTACGGAACCATAGACTTACATTACGGAACCATAGACTTACATTACGGAACCATAGACTTACATTACGGAACCATAGACTTACATTACGGAACCATAGACTTACATTATGGAACCATAGACTTACATTACGGAACCATAGACTTACATTACGGAACCATAGGCTTACATTACGGAACCATAGACTTACATTACGGAACACTGAAGTTTACAATATCTGGAATGCCCCATCTCCAGTGGGCAAATTCACACAGTCTTGTTGAGACTGCCTCTGAACGGCCGTGGGGGAAACAGCATGTCACGGGTATGCAAACCAATTCGCAACTGGCTAACAGGAGTCTTGGTTCCATCCAATAGCGGAAGAGATGTGCTGCTAATGACCTACTGCTGTTAGTCTTGTGATACCAGACCAAACCTCCACAACGTATTCTCCTCCTGGAGAAACCTAGAATGGCTGTGGGGCGAGGCTTTACTGTGACAAAGACATGTACCCCATTACTGTCTCCGTTTCACCCAGGTATTACACACTTGTTTTTTAACTCCTTGGCTTAGTATCCAAGGTCCAAGCAAACGAGAACTGTGCACATCATCAACGTCTGCCACAAATCACTGAAAAAGTTAACTACTCCTAGCTCAATCAACCGTTCACTCCCCTTCCTGAATGACTCCATTCCTCTTCCGAGGTGTTCGGCCAAATCAATCCCCCTTGTTTTACGATGTGCTCGTATTCTACTAAACTCCTACTTGTTGCAAGTGATTTTGTATTTCTCCTGAGAATTCTGTCTGAGAATCTCTGTCTGCTTCTTAAACCCGTTCACTCTGTGAATCAAAATGAAGAAATATATAAATCAGTTCCAGCCTCAGGTATTTCACACCAACAAATCATGTCAATACATATTCCATGCAATGTGGATTATTACTACTAACCTAACTAGAACAGTGTAATAAAAGACGTAATAAGTTATAATCCATGCAATATGTTTATGACTTCTTTCCCACACCGTGCCCTCATTGTAGATCTGCTTGATGACCTGTTCTTCTCGTCCGTCTGGTTGTTATGGACAGACTCTAACTGTCTGTGTGACCGGAAGAGAGAGACCTGTCAGACATCACAGACATACACACAGCACACAGAGGAATATCGTTGGCAGATGAATTGGCATTTTGATTATTATTCATGTTTTATTATTCTGTACTAGTACAAATGTAAGTCATATACCAGGAAAAGTTGAATCTCTACAATCAACAAAAGTGCTGCCAAGTCAACGTGCAAAAACACAGATTACCAGATCTATGACAGCATAACCTGGGTCTGAGCCAGGGGCACCTGTGCCTACAGACAGACAGTTATTGGAGTTTACAGGCTATTTAGTCTACACTATGAATGAGTAACAAAATAGTAATAACAATAATAGGCAATTGTGACATTTTGGCACAGATGTTTGTCATAATTCAGAAATGCTTTAGGTTTAGGAGTGACAGATTACGTTCCTAGAACGTGACAAAATTACTGCATTTCTTATTTAACTATGAGAGTGTACATACATACAGAATCAATGTCCAATCATCAATTTCCCTCTGATCTTTCCCCATGATGTTACCTGAAGAGAAGCTCAGTCACATGATGAGCATACAGTAGCTAATTATTCTAAAGTTCATCTTCCTCCCCCACTCCTCAGGTTGACAGGGTTTGAACTGATCCTGGTAGCGCATACTCTCTTGAGAGAGAGAGAGACAGAGACAGAGAGAGGGGGGAGGGAGAGCCAGAGAGAGGGAGGGGGAGAGCCAGAGAGAGGGAGGGAGAGAGCCAGAGAGAGGGAGGGAGAGAGCCAGAGAGAGGGAGGGAGAGAGCCAGAGAGAGGGAGAGAGAGGGGGAGACAGAGAGAGAGAACAGAGAGAGAGGGACAGAGAAATAAATAAAAGGTAAATAAAACTATTTTTCAAAGTGTTTATGAACTCTGGAGGGCTGTGTGTATGTGTGTGTGGTTACATACCTGGGGTTGTGTGGAGGTGGGTCTGAAGGACTGTCCCCCGGTAAAAGGGTGCCGTAGCTGCAGGTCGTACTCTCTCCGGGACACCTCCTTACTCAGCACCCTGTAGGCCTCGTTCAGCTCCACAAACTGGCCATGCAGCCCCGGGTTAGACAGGGCACTGTCTGGGTGCATTTGGTAGAGAGACAAGAAGCAGTGAGGATTACTGATGAAAAAAAAACAATAGACACCAGCACACTGTTGACTGCTCCCGCTGTTTCAGTCAGTGTGAGATGGATGTGTGCACACTACTTTCGAGCAGTCAGGATAAGGATTAGGACAAATCAGGGTTACTACAGTACCTGCACACAGACAGCACAGGAGGCTGCTGAGAGGAGGACGGCTGATAAGACTGGCCGGAACGGAGCAAATGGAATGGCATCAAACACCTGGAAACCATGTGTTTGATGTATTTATTACCATTCCACTGACTCCGCTCCAGTCATTACCACAAGCCCGTTCTCCCAAATGAAGGTGTCACCAACCCCCTGTGACAGACAGACACGTACTGTGCTACTGTGTAGCTTCAAACTGGAGAAAACTCATGTACTGACGAGAGGTCGACCGATTATGATCTTTCAATCGCCGAACTGATTATTGGAGGACCAAAAAAAGCCAATACCAATTAAATCGCCCGATTTGTATGTATATATTTGTAATAATGACAATTACAACAATACTGAATGAACAATGAACACTTATTTGAACTTAATATAATACATAGATTTAATCTATTTAGTCTCAAATAAATAATTAAACATGTTCTGTTTGGTTTAAATAACGCAAAAACACAATGTTGGAGAAGAAAGTAAAAGTGCAATATGTGCCATGTAAATAAGCTAACGTTTAAGTTCCTCGCTCAGAACATGAGAACATATGAAAGATGCTGGTTCCTTTTAACATGAGTCTTCAATATTCCCAGTTAAGAAGTTTTAGGTTGTAGTTATTATAGGAATTATGACCCGTCGGCTATTTCTCTCTATACCATTTGTATTTAATTTACCTTTGACTATTGGATGTTCTTATAGGCACTTTAGTATTGCCAGCCTAATCTCTGTAGTTGATATAATTGAAGTCATAAACAGGGCTGTGCTTCAAGCATTGCAAAGAGCTGCTGGCAAACGCAGTAAAGTTCTGTTTGAATTAATGCTTATGAGCCTGGTTCTGCCTACCACCGCTCAGTCAGACTGCTCTATCAAATATCAACTCATAGACTTAATTATAATGTAATAAACACACAGAAATACGAGCCTATGGTCATTAATATTGTCAAATCCGGAAACTATCATTTCGAAAACAAAACATGTATTCTTTCAGTGAATAAACATTTATCTTACAAAGGAGTTGTTTAATCTAATTACTTAACTAGTTATCTGTACATGGAATTGCATATTTGGTTTATTTGACCATTTCTTTCTCTAATCTTTACAGGAAAATGCCACTAATGTAGAAGGAACAAATCATATGTGAAGAATGCAACAAAGATGCAGAATCATCTGGCCAAGTGCATAAAGTTCCCTCAGCGTGACAACAAGCAACCACTGGCAAAAGTCCCTCTACTTCTATTTGAGGTGAAAATAATGAATCAGACACCTTATCGATAGCAACAGCTCATGGTCCTCCTGGAATCAGAAGGTTTTTTTACTCAATGGAGGAACGTAGTCAGAGAAATGCTGATTCATGTGTCATGATATGACCCTTTTTGGGTGTAGATCGTGGCTCCCCCAAACTCTCTCGATTACTCTCTCTCGCCGAAACCAGGTTGAGTACATCAGGTCATAAACACCGGATAGAAACTACCATGCATTATTCAGAGAGAGAGAGAGAGAGAGAGAGAGAGAGAGAGAGAGAGAGAGAGAGAGAGAGAGAGAACAAAGAACTTCACTTGGCCAAACTCCTAAATCCCAAAATGTGAGAATTAAACAATCTTTCTATTTTTGAGAATGTGGGAATCCGTAGACACTTAAGGGACATTTATGTTGAGTGTGTTTCATTTGGTGATCTCATGAAGGACAAGAACACACACATAATGGTATCTCTTAAAGTGTGAATTTCCCAGCTGTAAGGTTTACATCTAAATATTGTGAAACGTATGTGATTAAACATGGAACTATTTGTGAAAATATGTAATGTGATGTTAACCTTCTAAATGAGAGTATGGGTTTTTTATATCAATATTAACTAGCCAGTGGCCCCGCCCACGTGAGCAGAGACATTGCGCCGGCTTCATGGAACCGCCCTTTTCTACTGAAACGTATAAAACCCACTCCTGGTGAAATTCACACCAGACCACACAAACCCAGGTGTAAGCTAAGGTTGCAAATGGTTGAATTTCTAAGACCAAAACATGCCGGGGGACGCTGGTGTGTGAAGTGGTTTAAACTACAACTCTACCAAAGGACAAGACTATACCACGTGGAGCATTGGCTACACAGCTGGAAATGGTTAAACTTAAGACTATCGATCCCTACAGAATAAGAGCAAATCTTAGACGTATAATTACTAATCTGACACTAAAAATTACGTAAACCTAGGATGAGAATAGACTACCGCCGAAGCACCTATCCTATGAAAACATTTCTGAATGGTACTTTGAAGTATCCATTCTAACCAGGAAAGACTGTGACTTCAATGAAAGTTAACCAGAGACTCTGATGAACCCTACAGCACGAATTGAGTATTCCAACAGAGAAGACAATAACAACATACGGGCGTAAATATATATACACATTACATTTATTCTCGAATGAGTGGCCGTTCATGTGCAAAGGATTAGCATTTCAATTAATATAATTATAGACTGTGTGTAGTGAATCCATGTTGCCTTTCCCGCTCTTTCTCAGTCCACACCCCCTTCCCTTTGTCTACTAAACCGTCATATTGGCTTAGCCCACTAGGGACTTTTCCATCATGGTTAGTAACCAATACCTACTATTTGTTTTTATGTATTTCTGTGATTATTTAGTTAGTTAGTAAATAAATATTCAAGCAAATTTGTATATTGGTGATTCATAATTTATGCTAGGGTTTGTGGAGATAATCAATCATTTTTACGACTTTCAGATGAGACTGATAGAAGGTAAAGAATAATTAATGATTGACCGCTATTGATATAAAAGATCTTCAGATCTTTAAGAGTGGATTCGGAAGATAGCCGCTCTATATAATCAAATGCTTCCGTGGTGCCCCGGATTCCTAATGAGTTAGTTATTGCCTGATTAATTTAATCAAATAATTCAAAGTTAGGTAATCGATTTGAAAATAGCATGTTATTTAATTTAATCACTGTAAAGACACAACAAATGTCTTGCTCGAGCTGTGTACGCAACTGGTTCACCTAGAAATTACGTAAACCTAGGACGAGAACAGACTACCGCCGAAGCATCTATTCTATGAGAACATTTCTGAATGGTACTTTGAAGTATCCATTCTAACCACTCTGTCTATATGCTATGTCTTGTTGATTAATGTGCACTGTCCCTGTAAAAATAAAATAAACTCAAACCTCTGCTGTGATGCTCACAGGCATTGTGTATTGGAAGAGATTTCTGAATCTTCTTCGCCCAGCATACACCCATCCAACCAGACATGCTTTATCTACTAATTTGCTGAATACAGAGTTCAACAGAGTTCAAGGGGTCAAGCAAATCATAGAGAAAGCAGACTGTATTGCAATCATCTCTGATGGGTGGTCAAATGTTCGTGGGCAAGGAATAATTAACTACATCATCTCCACCCCTCAACCAGTATTCTACAAGAGCACAGACAAGGGACAACAGACACACCGGTCTCTACATTGCAGATGAGCTGAAGGCAGTCATCAATGACCTTGGACCACAGAAGGTATTTGCACAGGTGACAGACAATGTTGTGAAAATGAAGGCTGCTTGGTCTAAAGTGGAGGAGTCCTACCCTCACATCACACCCATTGGCTGTGCTGCTCATGCATTTATTCTGCTCCTCAAGGACATCATGGCACTGAAAACAATGGATACACTCTACAAGAGAGCCATGGAAAGGGTTAGGTATGTGAAGGGTCATCAAGTTATAGCAGCAATCTACCTCACCAAGTAACACCCGTTGGGGTGGTGTTGTCATCATGTTTGACAGTCTCCTGGAGGGGAAGGAGTCTCTTCAAGGAATGGCCATATCACAGTCTGCCGATATGGACAGCCCCATCAAGAGGATCCTCCTGGATTATGTATTTTGTGAGAGAGCGGTAAGCAGCCTGAAACTCCTGAAACCTATAGCAGTAACATTGCACAGACTGAGGGAGACAATGCCATCCTGTCTGATGTTCAGACTCTGCTTGCAGATATAAGAGAAAAAAATCTGTACTGCCCTGCCCACTTCACTGTTGCTCCAAGCAGAGGAAACTGCAGTTCTGAAATACATCAAAAAGCGTGAAGACTTCAGCCTGAAGCCCATCCATGCCACAGTGTACATGTTGGACCCCAAGTATGTTTGCAAGAGCATCCTGTCTGGTGCAGAGATCAACAAGGCCTATGGTGTCATCACTTCCGTGTCTCTACACTTCCGTGTCTACACTTCCAAGCAACGGCTTTGGGATGGAGATGCAATATGGCAGTTGTGCCAACATACCTCATCAGCCACCTGGTGGAAGGAACTTTGTGGATCTGAGGCTCTTTCCCCTGTTGCCTCCATCATCCTCCAAATCCCACCAACATCAGCCACCTCAGAGCGCAACTGGTCCTTGTTTGGGAACAGGAACGTACACACGGGAACACACACACGGGAACACACACAGGCACACACACGGGCACACACACACGGGCACACCACGCTGACCAATACAAGGGTTGAAAAATTGGTGGCCATCTGGGCAAAATTGAGGCTTTTTGAGCCTGACAATGAGCCATCCTCAACAAGGTTGAAAAGTGACAGTGAAGATGAGGCCTCAGAGTCTGATGTTCAAGAGGTGGATATTGAGGAGGTTCAGGGAGAAGACAAGGAAGCCTGAGAGGAAGACAACCAAAGCTTTAGTTTCTAGACTATCATTTTACAGATGTATTTTAAAAGGTTTTTGGGAGATGCGATGGATCATTGGGAATCATTCAATATTCCCTTTCTTTGTTGTTCAGTGAAATCATCTCATGTGAAGAGTCAACTCATTTAATTAAAGTTCAATTTTTAACAAATGTTTTATATATTTTTTCTATTGGAAGGATTTAATAATTTGCAATTATATTTACTTAAGGTAAAAGGTTTGTTTGTCTCCATATGATATGGTAAATATATCCAATAGAAAAAATATCTACATTTAAAATGGTATTAATATTCATTTGCATATATTCCTGTTAATTCCCACGGAAAGTTTCCACCTCGGACTATTCCCCAAAATGTGCAACTCTACTGGGGGGGCTTTGCTGGTGACACGGAGGGTGATTTATTTAGAATTCAAGGCACACTTAACCAGTATGGCTACCACAGCATTCTGCAGCGATACGCCATCGCATCTTGTTTGCGCTTAGTGGGACTGTCATTTGTTTTTCAACAGGACAAAGACCCAACACACCTCCAGGCTGTGTAAGGGTTATTTGACCAAGAAGGAGAGTGATGGAGTGCTGCATCAGATGACCTGGCCTCCACAATCACCCAACCTCATTCCAATTGAGATGGTTTGGGATGAGTTGGACCGCAGAGTGAAGGAAAAGCAGCCAACAAGTACTCAGGATATATGGGAGCTCCTTCAAGACTGTTGGAAAAGCATCGCAGGTGAAGCTAGTTGTGAGAATGCCAAGAGTGTGCAAAGCTGTCATCAAGGCAAAGGGTGTCTACTTTGAAGAATCTGAAATATATTTTGTTTAACACTTTTTGGGCTACTACATGATTCCATGTGTGTTATTTCATCGTTTTGATGTCTTCACTATTACTGTACAATGTAGAAAATAGTCAACATAAAGAAAAACCCTTAATTGAGTTGGTGTGTACAAACTTTTGACTGGTGCTGTATATTAACAGTTGAAGTTTACATACACTTAGGTTGGAGTCATTAAAACTAGTTTTTCAACCATTCCATAAATGTCTTGTTAACAAACTATAGTTTTGGCAAATCGGTTAGGACATCTACTTTGTGCATGACACAAGTAATTTTTACAACAATTTACAGACAGATTATTTAACTTATTCACAATTCCGGTGTCTCAGAAGTTTACATACACTAAATTGACTGTTCCTTTAAACAGCTTGGAAAATTCCAGAAAATTATGTCATGGCTTTAGAAGCTTCTGATAGGCTAATTGACATCATTGGAGTCAATTGGAAGTGTACCTGTGGCTGTATTTCAAGGCCGACCTTCAAACTCAGTGACTCTTTGCTTGACCTCATGGGAAAATCAAAAGAAAACCACCAAGACCTCAGAAAAGAAATTGGAGACCTCCACAAGTCTGGTTCATTCTTGGGAGCAATTTCCAAACGCCTGAAGGTACCACGTTAATGAATACAAACAATAGTACGCAAGTATAAACACCATGGGACCACGCAGCTGTCATACCACTCAGGAAGGAGACGCATTCTGTCTCCTAGAGATGAACGTACTTTGGTGCGAAAAGTGCAAATCAATCCCAGAACAACAGCAAAGGAACTTGTGAAGATGCTGGAGGAAACAGCTACAAAAGTATCTATATCCACAGGAAAACAAGTTCTATATCGACATAACCTGAAAGGCCGCTCAGCAAAGAAGAAGCCACTTTTCCAAAACCGCCATAAAAAAGCCAGACTACGGTTTGCAACTGCACATAGGGACAAAGATCGTACTTTATGGAGAAATGTCCTCTGGTCTGATGAAACAAAAATATAACTTTTTGGCCATAATGACCATCGTTATGTTTGGAGGAAAAAGGGGGAAGCTTGCAAGCCGAAGAACACCATCCCAACCATGAAGCATGGGGGTGGCAGAATCATGTTGTGGGGGTGCTTTGCTGCAGGAGGTTCTAGTGCACTTCACAAAATAGATGGCATCATGAGAAAAAAAGTATGTGGCTATATTGAAGCAACATCTCAAGACATCAATCAGGAAGTTAAAGTTTGGTCGCAAATGGGTCTTCCAAATGGACAATGACCCCAAGCATACTTCCAAAGTTGTGGCAAAATGGCTTAAGGACAACAAAGTCAAGGTATTGGAGTGGCCATCACAAAGCCCTAACCTCAATCTTATAGAAAATCGGTGGGCAGAACTGAAAAAACATGTGCGGGCAAGGAGGCTTACAAACCTGACTCCGTTCCACCAGCTCTGTCAGGAGGAATGGGCCAAAACTCACCCAACTTATTGTGGGAAGCTTGTGGAAGGCTACCCGAAACGTTTGACTTAAGTTAAAGAATTTAAAGGCAATGCTACCAAATACTAATTTAGTGTATGTAAACTTCTGACCCACTGGGAATGAGATTAAAGAAATAAAAGCTGAAATAAATCATTCTCTCTAGTATTATGCTGACATTTCATATTCTTAAAATAAAGTAGTGATCCTAACTGACCTAAAATGGAATTTTTACTCAGATTAAATGTCAGGAATTGTGGAAAAACTGAGTTTAAATGTATTTGGCTGTAGGTGTATGTAAACTTTCGACTTCAACTGTATATATTTATTTTTGCATGTTAATTTGGCCTTAATACGTGTCACATTTCAGTTTGCAAACAAGGTAAAAAAATGTTTATAAATCACTGAGTTAATAAAGCCGCACACAAACATGGTCGTTCATTTGCTTTCTTAAGGCAGCTCGAACATGCAGGTGTTCCAGCCGAGCTCAGTGCTTTCTGTGGTGGTGGGACAGCCCGCGGAAAATACGGAGCGTAGGGGTTGGTAGTGTTTTTTAGTTGCGCTGTGATTGGCTCAGTGTTCTGTCACTCATGGGGACACCACGTCACTGCAAAATCTACGGGGAGAGCTCGAAAAGTCAAGCCCCTTGGGTGCTTCCATAGAGTTACATTAGAATTGCCCATCCAAGAAGGCTCAATGTCATTGGCCACAGATTAAATGACAAAATCATATTATATCTACCATAGCTTTGATTGGACTGATCAAACTTAGCTAGCAAGCTAGCTTTATCATGAATCAAATTGACAATCTACTGGCAAATAACTTTCAAACCTTGTCATATGAAGATAAAACACAATACAGATACAAATGTATCGGTGTTCATAAATATTACACAACAAGTTGGAAATCGCAAATACAACAATGAGTGGTTTGGAAGGAATCAGTGGCTAACTGCAAGCGTTGCAATGCAATCACTAGCCTGCTATTCAGTGGAGTGGGTGTGTGGTCCAAGTCTGGGCTTTAGGGTCTCTTTTCCAAGCTTAAAATAATAAACATTCAACACCGGTCATAATGTCAATCCAGCATGACTTCTGCTGTATTCAAAACAACTGGAAACTCGAAAATCTCAGACTTCAGTGAACTCAAGACAACTGTGAACTTAAATGGTCATCCAACTCAGAATTCCAAGTCAGAAACTCTGACCTCTTTTTAGAGCTCCGACTTGAAGATTCCTGATTCGACCTTGTTTTTTTCAGTTCCCAGTTGTCTTGAAAGCGCCATAAATCCAGAGAATGCCAGACTTTGATGCAAAAATTTGCCCTTAAGGACCGCCGTGCCACCTTCCTGTTCAAGTGAGCACAGCACAACAAGGTGAGTCCAAAAATGTATTGTATGCTGCTGCATAAATTATGTAATATGCCAGGGAGATATGTATACTGTAGCTAAGAAAGTAATACTAAGTGTATGGTGTGTAGTAAGCGGTTAGTAGCCTTACCCTAATCATTTGGTCCCTTTTTCCCTCCTAACTTAGCCTACTGTTCTGACTTGGTGGTGCACATGTAGCCTGTAGCCTGTTTTTAGAGAAATGTCATCATTGAATATTGTAAGAGCTTTTATTGTCTGCTTATATGCCCCCTTTATTTATCCTACGGTTCTGACTTGGTGTACAGGGAGAATACTGTAAGAATGGCCCATGTTCTGAATTCTGTTGCTGTATATTTCAAAAGTGCTGAACCAATAGTTATATTGACTACGTCCGTCCTAGCTCGCTTATTAATGTCTTAATCAAAATTACGGATTGCCTCATATCCGCTCGTCGCCCCTTATGCCATAATTTGTACATCTTAACTGTCAGTATAAACCACATTTGTTCAAGCAAGTCAGCCATATCAGCATTTATTTTTAAAGGCAGTAAATGTTTAAAAGGCTGAATTAACCGTTGTCGCTGCCAGACAAGGCTCCGCTGATAACCTGGTGTAGCCGTGGTAAGGATTCACTCCATGGTGCTGAAAAGAAATATCTGCTGTTGGGACAGCTTTATGTAGGCCCTAACAGTTTGTGGGCACTGTTTGTCACTGTTATAGTGCAATTAATATATTGTTTAGTGTTGTGTCCTGTAGTGCCTTTGCTGGCATGCATCGAAGAAAAAATGCAGAGTTTTCCCCACCAAGACTAACATGCTAAAATTGCCACTGCTCATATATATACACTGGTAAACATACTGTACAGCCCTGTTAACATAGAGATCCTCACAACACCAAAATATAATATACATGAACACCGTGGGAATGCCATGTTGGAAGAAGGTAGAAAAATACTGTGCAAGAGTGCACTCGTGTGGTGGGACAGAGATGCTGCAATATAAACCATCATGCAGCAAAACCTAAATCTGTGCTGCTTGAACTGTGCCTTTCCTACATTTACTAAGAATATGAAGCTTTTAAATGGCAGACGAGGAGATTGTCGTACCTTTTTTGATTTGTCAAAAAATGCATTCTTTATTTGCTCCAGTGAGGCATCAGGTTTTACACCAGGAAGGTTGTAATAATTTACTGCCACTAATTAAACAGAATGACCACACAGTGCTGGGATCACAGGCCTGGACTGGCAAGCTTTTAACAACTGAGGAATCATTGTGTAAGACAAATCAGAAAGGCTAAATCGGATTATTATGTAACCGCTTATTCAGATTGTAATGGGAACCTGGCAAAATTCTGGAAAGCTGTCAAATATCTTAAGGGTTCTACTTCATCCTCTCTGCCACAACAAATTAATTCAGACACTGGCCTCATTAAGGGGAAAAAATTACATCATTGATTTATTTTATCACCATTTGATTTCAGCGGGCTATCTCTTTGAAAGAACTTCTAAGCCAATTCACAATGATATTGGGCTGGATGCTGATAGTGTAAACTTTCTGCATGATCACAGAAATTATAGTTGGTACAGCTTTTCTTTTAGGCTATTTACAGAAAAAGGAGACCTGGATGCTTTGTGGGCAATAGACAACAAGAGATCCACAGAGGCTAACCAATTGAATCCAGGTCTGCCTATCATTGTTGGCTCAATAACTCACATTTTTTATTTAACATTGTTATCAGGAAATATTCCAAAAGTATGTAAATCAGCTCTTGTGCAGCTACTCCATAAGGACGGGGATAGTAGTGATCTTCATCATTATCACCCCATTTCAAGGATTCCTTGTCTAGCTAAGATTCTTGAAACCTTGGTAAATGTACAACTTTGCTATTTATTATCTGAATTTGTTTTATTTGGAATGTAAACCAATCAGGGTTTAGGCCTGGACATACCACTATTACATCAACCACTTTAGTTGTTCATGATCTTGTCAACTGCTTTAGACACTAAAATGAAATGTGCTGCTTTGTTTGTGGACCTGTCAAATGCTTTTGATACTGTTGATCATGCTATTTTACTGAATAAGTTGTCCTCAATAGGCCTGAGCTCTGACGCCTGTTCTTGGTTTCATGATTATCTTAATGACAGAACTCAGACCATCGTGATTGATGGGGTTAAGTCTAAACTTCTTGAAGTACATAAAGATGTACCACAGAGGTCGATTTTGGGACCTTTTCTCTTCCCTATTTATATAAACACCATTGGTCAATCTGTTAAAAATTGTGAACTTAATCTATATGCGGATGATACTATTATGTATGCTACTTCCCCAACTGTTGATCTGGCTGTACTAAAACTAGTCAGATTTTATAGCCATGCAGAAATCCCTTGCTGGTTTAAAACTTGTGCTTAATACAGGCAAAGCGAAATACATGTTGTTTTCAAACTCTCAAAAGAATGTTTCAGATGAACTCCATGTTCACTCATTAGATGGTTGTCCAATCGAACGTGTTCCCACATATAAATACTGAGGCATTTGGATTGATGTGTATTTGACATTTTAAAAAACATATATACTGAACAAAAATATAAACACAACATGTAAAGTGTTGGTCACATGTTTCATGAGCTGAAATAAAAGATGTTCCATGGGCACAAACACGTATTTCTCTAAAATGTTGTGCACAAATTTCTTTAAATCCCTGTTAGTCAGCATTTCTCCTATACCAAGATAATCCATTCACCTGACAGGTGTGGAATATCAAGAAGCGTATAAAACAGCAAGATCATTACACAGATGCACCTTGTGCTGGGGTCAATAAAAGACAACTACAAAATGTGTAGTTGTCATACAAACGCCACAGATGTCTCAAGTTGAGGGAGCTGCAATTAGCATGCTGACTGCAGGAATGTCCACCAGAGCGGTTGGCAGAGAATTTCATGTTCATTTCTGTAACATAAGCTGCCTCCAAATTCGTTTTAGGGAATTTGGCAGTACATCAAACCAGCCTCACAACCGTGTATTAGATCCTGTGGGCGAGCGGTTTGCTGATGTCAACATTGTAAACAGAGTGCCATTTTGAATGCACAAAAATACCGAGACGAGATCCAGAGGCCCATTGTGAGATGCATATCTGTATTCCCAGTCATGAGAAATCCATAGATTAGGGCCTAATGAATGTATTTGAATTTCCTCATTAAATTGTTGCATGTTAAGTTTATATTTTTGTTCAGTATTAGCGGTGGCTATAAGCTTGCTAGCTAACTCGACTAAAGACACTGGGCTAAGCTTTTGACCTATGATGTCACGTGGCAAAACAAGTATTTGAACAACAAAAAAGCAATGGTGAATTGCAAGGGTAGAGAAGCATAGACGTACCGAAATGTTGTACTTTCTTCGCATCATAACAAATATACTGGGGATTGTGCTGGGGTGTAATCATTATACCGATTCTGTTGCGTTTACGCCAAACGCAAACTATAGTTTATATTGGACAAATTCAGGTAGGTCCCTCCCCATTTCGTTCCGTTTGCAACCGATAACAAAATATCTGTTCTTAGTGGACACATTCAGGACGTTAGCGCACTGTTTCACTCCTTTTCAGATCGTTTATTCCATACTGAACACGACCACACACTACTGCACGTTTTGGGGTTAACCCTTCCATGTCTTTTTATTCTCTACAAGATAATGCCTCATTGTTTCTCTTCTGGCTAATAACAAAAAATACGCACATTTAATGCATTTCACACACTTTTGAGTTTTTCTTCAACAACCAAAAAATAGTATTTTACTCATCAATGCATTCACAGCAGTTTACTTCAATCAGCTGTAGAAGTGGGCGGTGCTGACCGGATTGTTATGACTCGTCCACTAAATCACTTCCTGGACTTTTAAGACCACATATTTTGTCAGTTACTAGTATCTTTGCATTTATGTCTCTCAGCGACCAATTTTTAAATATGTTTCTAACTTTACCAAACGCTCGAGGCTTTGGTTCAGGCAGCGTCCATTCCATAAAAGTAATCTATATGTTCGTTAAGGCTTGACTTGTTTATGCTATAGCAGTGGAAGGAAGCTATTGGTAAGGATCAATCTTTCAAACTATAGCCGTATTTGTGTCATTAATAAATTAGCTTGTCAGAACAAGATGCTGGGTTCAAACGGTCAAACTAACTTTAGCGAGAAGCTGATTGAACTAGCTAGCTACTAGCCCAAGATGTACTCTTACGGAGCCTAACGTTACTCCTTGGTTGCCAGATTCAGTATACCTCTGAAAATAACCTAGAAGTCCTTGGACTTAAGGAGTAACGTTAGGCTCCGTAAGAGTACATCTTTGGCTAGTAGCTAGCTAGTTCAATCAGTTTCTCGCTAAAGTTAGTTTGACCGTTCAGTCCCGGCACTTTGTTAGTGACAAGCTAATTTATCAATGACTTATGATGCTAGAAATGTACCGTTATTGGGAATTCACGTTTAGATGGAGTTTTGGCTGTTTTGACTTTGAGAGCCACTTCGCCCTTTAAACAGAACATGTAAGGTCCTTGGACTGTAAGGAGTAACGTTAGACTCCTTTAGTTCAATATTGGGCTAGGTAAAACTATCCTTCCTCAATTTGAAAATGATCTTCATTTATTCTACACAAACATGAGAGCTGATTTATATGATTCCGATTTGATCAGGCTTAATCAGAATGGATCCTGAGGTCTCTGTGCTGTTGCACTGCACTGCCTGGGGAGGACTCCTGGAACCACAAGTGCAGGTGGAGCTTTCTGCCAGGTAAATTCAGAATTCATTACTTTCAATCAATAGTTGGTTGTTAGAAGTAGTCTAACTATAAAACCAGTTATCAAACACAATGAATCTATTGTCCTCTCACTCCATCTCTCTCTCTTCATCAAGGTTTAACCGTCAGACAGAGCCAGCACTGGAGAGTCACATAGAGGAGGTGTGGACAGAGAGAGTGACCATGGAGCCATGGCTTTTCAATGGGGCCAAATTCAGGCTGCACTCTTTCAGTCTGGCCTCACCCCAGCCCTCCTGTCCACCTACACCTCAGCCTCCCTGCATAAATGGAGAAGGAGACAGATATGGAAGGCAATGTAGCATTCAAGAGGAAGAGGGCCAACACGAGACAATGGGGAACGCCAACTCTGAAAGAGCAGAGGTGCTCAGACACCAAAGAGATCAAATAGACAGAGTCATAGGCGAACGACAGCATAATGACAAGGATTTGAGTAGCTATAAGCAGAGGGAAGGGAACCTCAGAGACACGCAAACCTCCACCCCAGGGTGCAGAGACCAACATCCTGCTGTGGGAAGCAGTGCAGCAGAAGCTCAACCCTTCCCACAGAGCGATGTGGGTGGTAAGGGGGCCACTCCCATCCTGACCCTGAGGTTGGGCCTGACCTGCTATAGGGACTTTCTGGGCACCAACTGGTCTCAGAGAGCAAGGAAGCTACGCCAGCGTGCGGAGGTGGAGTATGGGGATCCTCTGGCGCTATTGGCCCAGCCGCTGGGGGTGGGTGGGGTCTTGTGTACGGCTGACAGACAGGTGGTGCTGATCAGGAGGAGCCAGCAAGTGGCGGAGGCAAGGGGGCTGCTGGACATCCCTGGGGGGCACCCAGAACCAAAGGTGAGACGGGAGAAAGAGGTTGAAAGTTAAACCAATACTGTTTGAAATGTGGTATTGTATCCTCCATACTTGTGAGGTTGGTTGGATTAAGTTTTGACACTTATTCAAAACGACTGTTGAACTGCATTCTATTTCCATTGCTTGCCATACTTATGGCAACTTTCTTATGGTATCTAATTACCTTTGCTGCCTCCTCCCCCTTTCCCCCAGGCTGTGTTTGAAGGCCTCGATGAGGAGGACAGGATCAGGGTGGAGATGCTGCAGTGGAGGGAGGAGGCTGTGGTCAGAGAGCTGTTCTCTTCTGTGTGCACTGAGATCAGAGACGAGGTGAGACAAACAAACAAACTGCTGGCCATGAGACTGAGTTGTCAAGGACAGTCTGTTTGTTTATCCCCTTTCTTTCTCTCTCCATCTATTATTTTCTTTCTCCATCTCTTTCATTAAGTTATCTTCATTCCTCTCATTACGACCCCACTGTCTGTCTGCAGGTAAATGTTCCTCTGTGTTCTCTGGGTGAGCCGGTACTGATGGGCATCGCTCTGAATCACACCAGTGCAGGCAGACCCAGTGCAGAGTTCTACATCAGGTACTCAAAGGAAATGACATCATAGAAAATAGCCCTTCATTATCAGGCCCATGTTTGATAACTGACCACAAAATGATAAGACATTCAGTATTATACAATTCCTATTTTGTGTTGTCTGTCCCCAGTTGTTCACTGACTTCCATAGAAGTTCGAGAGCTTTACTGGCAGGGGGGCATTGAGGCCCAGGAGTCTACAGATATCGTGTTCTTGAGCCAAACCGTAAGGAGCACCACAACAGTTACTGTAATCTGTGCATAAAGAAAATGTAATGTCTAAGAACAGAGCATATGGAAAGTTCATAATTGAAACAGATATTGAACAATGTCATACAAATAGTTTAAACAGTTTATTACACATTAACACCTTATCTGTAATGAATCTCTGAACGTTTGTCTTGTGATTTGAAGGAGGTGCTACAGCTAGACCAGAGCACCCCCCTGTGGTCGGAGTTGTGTCCTTCAGCCAAGGGTGCTGTGCTGCTCTATCAACTAGTGCTGCCTGACCGAGAAGACAAAAGCAATCAATCAAACTCCAGCTACTGCACCAGATAAAATTTCCAGATGATGAAATTAATACAATAGACATTTTCTTCAACGAAAAAGCAGCGATTTAATGTTGTTGCTTTAAGAGACAATACTGTTATAGAAAGTTTAAGCCCCCTGCTATGAAAATATCTGAGGAAACATTCCCTGAATATAAAGTTCCAGCAGTATTTCAGAAAAACGTTGCTTGATGTTTGACACTTAAGCACCTGGTGGAGGCACAATATTTCCCAACTTTGCATAAAAATGCTGTAAGATAATGTAAGAAATATAACCTGTATAATAAATCTTTATAAAATCACCTGCAGAATTTGCTGATCTCTTTAGATGTTTAACAGTAACCCTGGTAACGGTAACTATCGTAAGTGTAGTTCCTGTTACCATAGTAGTCCTGGTCTTGGTAAACCTGATTCTCGTTGCCGTAATAGTCCTGGTCTTGGTAACTCTGATTCCACTGAATAGAGAGGGGGAGAGAGAGAGAATAGAATACATCATTCATACCTTAACAGAGACATTGACTGTGAGACTGTCTATGGTGCTGCAAAATCAGACTGCACTTCCTGAGCTCTACACAGGTATGCTCTCTATCCTACCCTCTACCCTGTCTATAGCATTTACCTGTTTTGCACCCACACACCAGTACCAGGGTTTCAAAAATGTGGAGCAGGACATTTGACCAGCAGTATTTTAATTTACCAGACATTTAAGAAACGTACCGGTCCCATGTGCATTGGGTGTGCGTAACCACCCACGGTGCTCAGAATAAAATAAATCACATTTAGATTATGGTAATTCATTTTAACAGAACATGAAACTCGGATGCAATGTGCTCCTTACCGAATTCCGATGTTAGAATAACTGTTCACATTTACTTTTCCTCAGCCAAGTAGACCAGTAAGGAACAGCAACATCACTAGCCTATCTCAATCTACTATCCCCCATAGTAGAAACGTGAACCTATTCTATTGGTCAGCTAGTCATTCTGTGCGAGAAAGAAATAGCCTATTCCAAACACTCTGGGACAGTTGTGGGACGACAGATCCGAAATTCATACAACCAGTAGGCCTAGGATACATCCAAAACAACATTAAAAAGCAAGGAGTCTGATGCAACATAACGATTAGCTTAAAATGTTGATCAACTATTATTTCAAGGCAGTAGGCGACGCGTGAATGCTCGTACCAAACTGCAATTTAGCGGGAAAAAACGTTAAAAGCCACTGCACATGAGAGCGGGATGAAATTACCGTATCTATTAGAAATGTAGTTAGAGTTGAGATAAACAACTAGCATGGGTTGCTAATATGACTAGGATTGGGCCTTTGGCTAACTGGACAATGAAATACATTTGAAAAACAACAGCTAAATAGGCTACTGTTTTCAATGGCATATGGAAATCTTTATAGTTTGATTGGGTTTTAGCTAAGCTACTTTGAAGCAAGGTAAGACATGCCTCAGTGTAAAATGTTCAGGTTTCAAACAGTTAAGTATATGTTTTCAAAATACATACTGCCTCCAGCTCATTGCAAAGTGGTGTGAAGCCTGCCAAATTGCCTATGCACTTGAATGGAGAATGGGAAGCGAACTTCAATTACCAATTGAGAAATAAAAATAGTAGCTCTTTTTAATCTTTGCCATCAAAACAGTTCTCAACATGCAATTGCATTTAGAATTGTTGCACAATGATTGGGCTTATAAAAGCACTTTTCACTCCAGCAGCAATTAACAAGCTGTTTGATGAGCTGTAGCAGCAACTCTCATGTTACATTGACAGGTATTTCAATCAATAGGCTAAAATACATTTTCGCAATGGGATTTGTTTTCTTCTCCTGGACAATTGGCCGGGGACATTTTTATTTATCGGCTTTTTTTAAATTACTTTTCTTGTTGCCAAAAGCCGGCTATTACCGCTAATGGAAACCCTGACAGATACCCAATGTGCATGCCTGTTTGTGTGCGTGTGTACCACTACCTGTCTGTAGCATGCTTCCTGTCTGTAGCATTCTAGCTGTTTGTTGTAGTTTAGCTGTCTATTGTACTCCCTGCATACTTCATGATTAAAGTCATGGCTGCGGTACTGGTAGTTCGCTCCATTGAACGGTTCATCCTGCCAGATAAATATCACAAAAATGTGTTGCCGAGGCTCTAGGTCCTATAGCCCTGCCCCTAGGTCCTATAGCCCTGCCCCTAGGTCCTATAGCCCTGCCCCTAGGTCCTATAGCCCTGCCCCTAGGTCCTATAGCCCTGCCCCTAGGTCCTATAGCCCTGCCCCTAGGTCCTATAGCCCTGCCCCTCCTATAGGTCCCTGCCCCTAGGTCTATAGCCCTGCCCCTAGGTCCTATAGCCCTGCCCCTAGGTCCTATAGCCCTAGGTCCTATAGCCCTGCCCCTAGGTCCTATAGCCCTGCCCCTAGGTCCTATAGCCCTGCCCCTAGGTCCTATAGCCCTGTCCCTGGTCCCCCTGCCCCTAGGTCCTATAGCCCTGCCCCTAGGTCCTATAGCCCTGCCCCCTAGGTCCTATAGCCCTGCCCCTAGGTCCTATAGCCCTGCCCCTAGGTCCTATAGCCCTGTCCCTAGGTCCTATAGCCCTGCCCCTAGGTCCTATAGCCCTGCCCCTAGGTCCTATAGCCCTGCCCCTAGGTCCTATAGCCCTGCCCCTAGGTCCTATAGCCCTGCCCCTAGGTCCTATAGCCCTGCCCCTAGGTCCTAGGCCCTCCCCTAGGTCCTATAGCCCTGCCCCTAGGTCCTATAGCCCTGCCCCTAGGTCCTATAGCCCTGCCCCTAGGTCCTATAGCCCTGCCCCTAGGTCCTATAGCCCTGCCCCTAGGTCCTATAGCCCTGCCCCTAGGTCCTATAGCCCTGCCCCTAGGTCCTATAGCCCTGTCCCTAGGTCCTATAGCCCTGCCCCTAGGTCCTATAGCCCTGCCCCTAGGTCCTATAGCCCTGCCCCTAGGTCCTATAGCCCTGCCCCTAGGTCCTATAGCCCTGCCCCTAGGTCCTATAGCCCTGCCCCTAGGTCCTATAGCCCTGCCTATATATACCCTTGCCTCTAGATTATATACTCCTGCCTCTAGATTATGTACCCCCCCTTGTAGGTTATATACCACTGTCTCTAGATTATATACACCTGCCTCTAGATTATCCTCTAGATTATGTACCCCTGCTTCTAGGTTATATACCCCTGCTTCTAGATCATATACCCCTGCAGCATGGTTTCCAATCTGCTATATCAGCAACTCTCTACTATATCATTCCAGTCTTTTTCTGTCCTATCCAATAAACTAATCATTTTAAATCAATAAAAAAATACCCAAAATGTATGAATTAAGAAGGCGGAATATTAGGAAACTATGTAAAGGTGAAGTATGTTTATCAGAGGTTGACTGGATAGATGAGGACTCACATATCTGAGCTGCTGTGGTGTCCAGTACTGCTGATGACCATATGGGTATGGCTGCTCCTGGTTGAACCATGTGCGGTCCCAACCTACATACAAAAAATGTTATTACTATAACCAGAAGAACCCCAAGGCATGACATATTACCAGACCAAACACATTAAGGAATAATTACACAGTAATAGCGCCACTCAAGTTTTTCCCCCCATCAATCATTCTCCCTGACCTCTCAAGTCACCAGCCGCCACTGGATTGTACCCCCTGTCCATCCGGCCCTTGATGAGGGGTTTAGGGGGGTTATAGTCTTGCATGGCCATCCTTCCAAATCTGGTCTTGTTAAGGTGATAAGACTGAAGTCCGAGGCTATGGGGATTATTGTATCGGATGCGGGGTTTCTTCCGTTGTTTAGGGGCGGTGGGGACAGGGGGGAGCAGGCTTTTTGACTCTTTTTTGTACCCCTCCAAGAGAGCCTGTGCTTCCTCTCTGGCTAGTTCCACAAACAGCACCTTCTCCAGCAGGTCTCCCTGCTCTGGCAGAGTGCAGCTCACTGGGGAGGAGAGGACATCAACACAGCATCAAAAGCAACCATACCTTCAGTTTGGTTCTCCTTTCACTGTATAGGCTTGCACAGTATGTTACTCCATTAAACTGAATCTGGGTGAAAATTATGCAACTCAGAACAACTCAAAGACTGATATGCTGCGACTCTATAAACGTTTTGGAATTGTGTGAATGCTTACGACATTATACTTAAAAAGGTCACTGCTCATTGGTTATCTTCTGTATTGTATTTCCCTGACCTTTGACCTTGTGGAGATCCGTTTCAGGGATCTTGTCCCCCTCCTCCTCCTGTTGCTCCTGCAGACGCCTCTTCCACTCCTCTTTAGATGGGAACACCACCACCGCCATCCGCCTGAAACCCGCGAACCACAGCAGCCTCTGGCGCTGAGCTGAGGGGTGAACGTTGGGCTGGGGATGAACAACAATACATTATTGTCCAATTGTCTTTACAGAGAACTCAAATTTATATTTTTTGCTTGGTGGTATGCAGGAGGAGGAGAGGAAACAAAGAGAGGAGTGGCAGGAGAGAAAGATTGTCTAAACTATCACCTTTAAATATGAACAGATTTGATTCCTAGCCTCAGTTAATATACCCTCCCTCTTTCAGGGAGCAAGCCAATCAGCAGACACTGCCTCCTCTTGCTGTCCTATCAAATAGCTACCTACCTGGTCCAGGATGTAGTTGCGTGGAGTTTGAGCCGCCACCTTGATCAGCTCACTGAGACACTGAGAGGCCTGCTGCAGCCTGCTCTCTCTACGACCCTGCCCCTGTGGAGAGGAACACACAGGTTTTTATTTGATTTTATTTCACCTTTATTTAACCAGGTAGGCAAGTTGAGAACAAGTTCTCATTTAAAATAAAGCAAAGCAGTTCGACACATACATACAGCACACAGTTACACATGGAATAAAACAAACATACAGTCAATAATACAGTAGCAAAATAAGTCTATACTATGTGAGCAAATGAGGTGAGATAATGGAGGTAAAGGCAAAAAAAAGGCCATGGTGGCGAAGTAAATACAATATAGCAAGTAAAACACTGGAATGGTTGATTTGCAGTGGAAGAATGTGCAAAGTAGAGATAGAAATAATGGGGTGCAAAGGAGCAAAATAAATAAATTAAATACAGTAGGGAAAAGGTACAGCTAACAACATACAGACACACCTTTGGAATTGATATAATCAATAGATTAATAAAACTTTAGTGTTAATAATGATATAATCATAATGGTGTTATAGATAATGAATAAAACTATAATGAATATAATGTGTTAGTGTTATAATGGTGTTAGTGTTATAATGGTGTTATAGTGTTATAAAGTCCATGGAGTCCAAAGTCCAAAGTCCTTTGCAACTTTTCAAAATCAGTCCATCAGTTTGAAAGAATAAGAAATTTGAATCCTCCGCACTCCAAAAGGTTTTGGGACAGCTGCCCACTGCACTGAGACTAGGAAACACTGTCACCACCGATAAATCCACAATAACCAAGAATTTCAATAAGCATTTCTCTACGGCTGGCTATGCTCTCCACCTGGCTACCCCAACCCCGGCCAACAGGTCTGCACCCCCCACAGCAACTGGCCCAAGCAAAATCTGCAAAATCTGGATCCCTACAAATCAGCAGGGCCAGACAATCTGGACCCTCTCTTCCTAAAATTATCCACCGCCATTGTTGCAACCCCTATTACTAGTCTGTTCAACCTCTCTTTCATATCGTCTGAGATTCCTAAAGATTGGAAAGCTGCTGCGGTCATCCCCCTCTTTGCAGTAGGAGACACTCTTGACCCAAACTGATACAGACCAATATCTATCCTACCCTGTCTTTCTAAAATCTTCGAAAGCCAAGTGAACAAACAGATCACTGACCATTTCGAATCCCACCGTACCTTCTCCGCTATGCAGTCTGATTTCCGAACTCATCACGGGCGCACCTCATCCATGCTCAAAGTCCTAAACAATATCATAACCGCCATCAATACAAGACAATACTGTGCAGCCATGTTCATCGACCTGGCTAAGGCTTTCAACTCTGTCAATCACGTATTCTTATCGGCAGACTCAACAGCCTTGGTTTCTCTAATGACTGCTCGCCTGGTTCACTAACTACTTCTCAGGTAGAGTTCAGTGTGTCAAATCGGAGGGCCTGTTGTCCAGACCTCCAGCTAGCGGTCTCTATGGGAGTGCCACAGGGTTCAATTCTCGGGCCGACTCTTTTCTCTGTATACATCAATGACGTCGCTCTTGCTGCTGGTGATTCTCTGATCCACCTCTATGCAGACAACACCATTCTGTATACATCTGGCCCTTCTTTGGACACTGTGTTAACAAACCTCCAAATGAGCTTCAATGCCATACAACTCTCCTTCCGTGGCCTCAAACTGCCCTTAAATGCTAGTAAAAACTAAATGCATGCTCTTCAACTGATCGCTGCCCGCACCCGCCCGCCCGTCTAGCATCACTACTCTAGACGGTTATGACTTAGAATATGTGGACAATTACAAATACATAGGTGTCTGGCTAGACTGTAAACTCTCCTTCCAGACTCACATTAAGCATCTCCAAAACAAAGTTAAATCTAGAATCGTCTTCCTATTTCGCAACAAAGACTCCTTCACTCATGCTGCCAACATACCCTCATAAAACTGACCATCCTACCGATCCTTGACTTCGGGCGATGTCATTTACAAAATAGCCTCCAACACTCTACTCAGCAAACTGGATGCAGTCTATCACAGTGCCATCCGTTTTGTCACCAAAGCCCCATATACTACCCACCCCTGTGACCTGTGTGCTCTCGTTGGCTGGTCCTCACTACATATCCGTCGCCAAACCCACTGGTTCCAGGTCATCTATAAGTCTTTGCTAGGTAAAGCCCTCCTTATCTCAGCTCACTCGTCACCATAGCAACACCCACCCGTAGCACGCGCTCCAGCAGGTATATTGCACTGGTCACCCCCAAAGCCAACATCTCCTTTGGCTGCCTTTCCTTCCAGTTCTCTGCTGCCAATGACTGGAACGAATTGCAAAAATCACTGAAGTTGGAGACTTATATCTCCCTCACTAAGCGTCAGCTGTCAGAGCAGCTTACCGATCGCTGCAGCTGTACACAACCCATCCAACCAACTACCTACCTCATCCCCATATGTTTTTGTTTTTCTGCTCTTTTGCACACCAGTATTTCTACTTGCACATCATCATCTGCACATCTATCACTCCAGTGTTACTTTCTAAATTGTAATTACTTCTCCACTGTGGCCTATTTATTGCTTTACCTCCTTACTTCATTTGCACACACTGTATACAGATTTTTCTATTGTGTTATTGACTGTATGTTTGTTTATCCCATGTGTAGCTCTGTGTTGTTGTTTTTGTCGCACTGCTTTGCTTTATCTAGGCCAGGTCGCAGTTGTAAATGAGAACTTGTTCTCAACTGGCCTACCTGGTTAAATAAAGGTGAAAAAATAATAATAATAAGTGTTATAATACTATTATGGTGATATAATGGTGTTATAATAATGTTATGGTGTTATAATAGTGTTATAATAGTGGGTAGTTGTGTGTCTGGTGGTCTGACCTTCATGCAGGGTAGGAGGCCTGCGGTGCCCAGCAGGGTGTATCTCTTCTCTGGGTATTGCTTCATGTGAGCCCTGGCCCAGTGGGTCTTACCTGCCCCTGGTAGACCCACCATCATCAACACCTGAGGAGGAGAGAGGAGGGAGAGGGGTAGAGAGAGGAGGGAGAGGGGTAGAGGGGGGGGGTAGAGTGAGGAGGGAGAGGGGTAGGGAGGGGGTAGAGTGAGGAGGGGGGGTAGAACAAGGAGAGAGAGGGGAGGGGTAGAGCGAGGAGGGAGAGGGGTAGAGTGAGGAGGGAGATGGGTAGAGAGGGGAGGGGTAGAGTGAGGAGGGAGAGGGGTAGAGTGAGGAGGGGTAGAACAAGGAGAGAGAGGAGGGGTAGAACAAGGAGAGAGAGGGGTAGAGAGGGGAGGGTAGATGGGTAGGAGGGAGAGGGGTAGAGTGAGGATGGAGAGGGGTAGAGTGAGGATGGAGATGGGTAGAGTGAAGAGGGAGAGGGGTAGAGAGGGGAGGGGTAGAGTGAGGAGGGAGAGGGTAGAACAAGGAGGGAGAGGGGTAGAGGGGAGGGGTAGAGTGAGGAGGGAGAGGGGTAGAGCGAAGAGGGAGAGGGGAAGAGGTGTAGAGAGGAGGGAGAGGGGTAGAGAGAGGAGGGAGAGGGGTAGAGAGAGGAGGGGTAGAGAGAGGAGGGGTAGAGAGAGGAGGGAGAGGGGTAGAGAGAGGAGGGGTAGAGAGAGGAGGGAGAGGGGGAGAGAGGAGGGAGAGGGGTAGATAGAGGAGGGAGAGGGGTAGATAGAAGAGGGGGAGGGGTAGATAGAGGAGGGGTAGAGGGGAGAAGGAGAGGGTTAGAGGGAAGAGAGAAGAAGGAAAGGGTAGAGAGAAGAGGGAGAGGGGTAGAGAGAAGAGGGAGAGGGGTAGAGGGAGAGGGGTAGAGAGAAGAGGGAGAGGGGTAGAGGGAGAGGGGTAGAGAGAGGAGGGAGAGGGGTAGAGAGGGGAGGGAGAGAGGGGTAGAGCGAAGTGGGAGAGGGGTAGAGAGAAGAGGGAGAGGAGTAGAGAGAGGAGGGAGAGGAGTAGAGAGAGGAGGGAGAGGGGTAGAGAGAAGAGGGAGAGGGGTAGAGGGAGAAGAGAGGAGAGGGGGTAGAGAGAAGAGGGAGAGGGGTAGAGAGAAGAGGGAGAGGGGTAGAGAGAAGAGGGAGAGGGGTAGAGAGAAGAGGGAGAGGGGTAGAGAGAAGAGGGAGAGGGGTAGTGTGAAGAGGGAGAGGGGTAGAGAGAGGAGGGAGAGGGGTAGTGTGAAGAGGGAGAGGGGTAGAGCAAAGAGGGAGAGGGGTAGAGAGAGGAGGGAGAGGGGTAGAGAGAGGAGGGCGAGGGTTAGAGAGAAGAGGGTGGAGAGAAGAGAGAGAGGGGTATAAGCATGAATAAAGTGCACACAGGCCAGCGAATAGAGTTCATGTTAGTGCTGGCAGCCATTGCTCCGCTCTCTCACCTCACACTGCAGTTTGGAGGTTGGTGGGGCTGGGGCACGGAGCCTTTGTCCAGCAGGCAGGGAGGAGAGGGGGGTGTACCCTGCAGGGCTGGGGTACCAGGGGGGAGACGTGGGGTCCAGGTTGAGGGTGATAGAGGTGTTTTTGCAGAGGACGTGGGGGTATAGCACAGAACCGCAGAGAGCAGCCGGACTCAGGTGGAACGCCATTCCCATAAGGCGACCGTTCTTATGGAAGGAGAGCTCAACTCCTTCCTCCTTAGAGAAAGACTATGGATGGAAAGATGCAGGGAGACAGGAACAAACCCATGAACACAAAGCGAGGCAGGGGTTACTTCAATAGTAAGGTTTGTATTTTTTAGATTCGGATTGTTATTATTAAAATGGCATTTCAACATGTCCTGCATTCAAGAAAGTGAGGGTGGGGTGAAAAAAAAAAAAATTGTGTCACTCACAGCATAACAGCCAATGACATCGCCCTCTGAAAAGGGCTCTCCAAACTCCTCCTCTTTCCCAGCAGTCACTTTTCTGCCCCTAGCGTCGTAACCGTAAGACAAGTCCTCGTCACCTGAATGAGGGGAATGAGAGAGAAATCAGCGCAAATCATACAGAAACATTTCATTCATAAGACTCAATGAAGTACCTCTGCTAAACCATGGGACATTTATAACCAGAACATATCCACATAATTGGCACATTTTTTTGTTGGGAAAAAGTTTGGTCCTTACCGAGCATCAAGTTGGTGTTCCAACGCTCCACTGACCAGCCCAGTCTCAGACCATGGTGCTCAGGGTCCTCAGAGTCCAGTGATGGAGACACCAGCTTTTTCTCAAACATAGCCTCGAAGCCCACCCTCCCCTGGTGAGTTCCGTGTGTCAGTCTGCATCCAGACCACAGGAGAGGGCAACGCTCCCAGAACCTTGGCTGGCCGCTGCAGCCGTCCCGGCCCACCTCAAAGTGCAGGTCACCGCCGTCTGTGGAGATTAGAGAGGATGACCAACTCAACATTAACACCACACTGGTCAACCTGGGCAATGAGAGAGAGGTGATCCCTCATAATTAAACTCACAGGAGTCTAGTCTGACCCGCCCTCCGTCTTCCTCGGCATCAACACCATTACTCTCAGGCTGAGGCGGTGGGGATTTGGCCCTGTGTGGAGAGAGAGTTTGGTCATGTTTAAAGACACTGTCTGGTGGGTAGAGGATCATTTCGGAAAACCCTGCAGAGCTTGAGTCACGGAGGAAAGGTACCTGTTGTACTGGATCTCTTCCTTGAATTCGTAGTAGGCCCTGCCTCTGGTTCTCTCACCCTGAGCAGGCCTCTTGACCCCACGCGTCTCCCCTCTACCTCCAGCCCTATTTTCCTCGTCTTTGTCCATGTGAAACACTGCAATGAGAGTGGGGGAGGAGGGTATTCTGATTGATTGATTACTCTAAAAGTCTAGGCCAATGTACAAGATGGGTTATAAACCTGTAACATATGGATACCAGGGTTGGGGTCAACAACATTTCAATTCCAGACAATTCAGGAAGTACACTAAAATTACAATTCTCTTCAATGCTTTTCAATTAGGATTTGTTTTTAATTGGAGTTTGCTTCACTTTTAGAATTGACTGTAAATAAAATGGAGTTGACCCCAACCCTGAAGGATATTATAAAAATAATCATGACATTATTCAGTGTGTGTCATATCATATCTACCGATGTCCTGGCTGGTCTGGTCACTGGCCACAGATCCCAGGCTGAGGCTGGATGCAGTGCTGCTCCCTCTCTGGGCCACCATGGAAACACTGTCCTCCTCCTCAACTCTGTTCTCCACAGCTGATCCTGCATGATCTTCTTTAGACTGCCCAACAACCAACATACTTGTGTCTTGATACACGATGTCTATCCGTGATATCTGTGATGTATTAAGTGTGTTTTGAATGGGCCTGGTGCTCATGCTTGTTGTGTTTAGCTGGTTTGATGTCGTTTTATCCTCCTCTGCTTCCTGTGTGGCAGTCCGTTTGGAGACTCTGCGTGCATGTTCTCCTTCACCCTGTTGTTCTTGAGCGCTCTCTTCTTGGGTGACATGTTGCTGTTGCTCTACTTGTTGATTTAACGAGGTCTGCTCCATCAACCCTTCTTTGTCTTCCGTGGTTTTTGCACACGGGCTCATGGTAAAAGTGCTGATTACACACACGTCTTCCAACTGACTTGTTGACGTGTTATCAAGTTTGGCTGCTGAAATTGCAGGTGCCTCCGTGTCTGCGCCGATAGGAGAACAATCAGCTCTAGGTCTCACCATCATCTCTGAACTTGCGGCTCCTGCAACGTCTCCATCGTGTCCAGTGGCTTTCGCCTCCTCGCCCGGTAGAGGGACTTCTCTCTCCATCGCTAACACTGTGGATGCTCTGGGTGAATCGTCATCTTGTGGCTTCGGCTCTTCTCCAAGACCAGGGACTCCATTGTCTTGTCCAAGATCGCTTGATTCTGGAGCTTGCAATTCAGCTTCGAAAGCGGACATCAAACGCCCAACGAGTTCTGCCTTCAGTCCTTTGATGTCCAGTGCTCGCTCTTTGAGCATGACTCGTAGTTTAGCCACTTTTAGTTTTTTTACTTCTGACAGTTTCATTTTCCACTGAAATGTGCGTTGCTTTTATCAAGTTAAAAACGTTACTTTACCTCATGAGCTTCCAAATGATTGTTCTGCAGTAAAAAATATATAAAAACTTTATCAAAAGAAAGCAACTGCTCGAACCAAAACACACCCAGAGACTGCTGTCCTGTAAAATTCAATATACGGTTCTACTCTCTGATTGGTCCATAGGGAAAATAACCCCGCCTTGATATCCAAGCCCTAAAAGCTATTGGTGTAAATTGGGTCCGCCCATAGACACGTTTCATTCCGATGGACTGGGTTGACCAATCACGCTTCCTTTATTCACCAAATAAGCACAGATCTAGGATCAGCAGACGTTGCTCAACCAATTCAAATGTTTGTCTACGAATGATCTAGAAACAAACAAAACTGATCTAAAATCAGCACTGCAGGCCAACTTCTAGTTCCATGCCCAGCGCAATGTCAACAAGTTATAAACATAGTAACTCCCAAAATGAAACGCTTTTCTTTTAATTCATAGGAAGATATTTTTTGATTTACACAAACAGGATGTTAAATAAAAACATTAACATAAATAACCAGTATAAAACATCATCAATATTGCCATTAATACTCCAAAATGCAATAGATTATAGACAGTCTATCTCTCTTCCGGTTTATTTTTCCGCTATCTGTGTGTCACCACGACTACTGAGGTCAGAGTTTAGAGTTTGAAGGTCAAGACAATTTGGAATACGTGTTTTTCCGAGTGTATTTTGTCTCTATCCTATACCTCCCTAAACCTTCTTGGCTCAGCCTAGTTCACACATATACTTGTTCTGATACTACTATCATCAAAGCTATATATTTCTGATAAATCTGGAGGCTTCAAATGCCTTGAAAGCAGCTGCATCTACACAAATAGCATCATACGACAACCTTCACTAGAGGGAGAGAGTGATTCTATGACACAATAAAACATTAATGTGTCTTTCTCACACAGTGATCCTATTTGAATATAGTGTCTCTCTTTCAAAAAAATACTATTTGCTTCTTGCTTCTCAATGAAAGCGCCCCAGTACAAATGTTCATTTACTCAAACAATTAATTACTTTTGCCTTGAGAGCTATTGCAAACAACATGCAAATGGTACATTTGCCAATTTTGGAACTGTTGGATATAACAGACATACATATTGAACAAACTCTTTTAGGTCATGTTTTGTTGAAACAGACAACCCTGTAAAATAATAACTTAGTATTTATATGTAACTAATTTGGCACAGGTCAGTCAGTCAGCTACCTTGTTATGAAGTTAGTGAGCTATGATGAATGTCACTTATATCATACTGATTGTGATCACATATTAAACCATATGTCTAAGACTCTAAGATAAGACGGTACTAGTTAAACATCTAATTAATAAATGCAATAACATTACTTCATTTATTCCTTTTTTGGTAACTGTACGTTCAATGAATTCCCTTTAGTCTGAGAAATAATTGGTTGATGACAATTTGTGGTTGGAGGTTGAACCCTGTTAAATAAGAGGCTACAGTAAGTGGTGAATGGTGGTGGTGATGAGATTTAGCAGAACAAAGGTCTTGGGGTTCAATAAAAACACTGGGTGTTGGTAATGACGGGTTATGAGGGATGGAACTCATATAAATTCAAATGGGTTTAGACAAGGGTTCAATCGAACTACAAACTGTAGTCCAGTCTCTTGAATCAATAAATTCTCAGCTTCTTTGTTTCATATAGATTTCCACCCCTCATAATGTGTAGCTGCGTGGAGTTCCATTGGCATTAGGGGTTTAGACAAAGATGATGCTGGGTGCTGTCGATAGGGGTTGTGCGGGTGAGGGTGAGCCCCGGTCTGATCCAGATGAGCCTGAGGAGGAGGAAGAGTGACCGAGGAGATGCTCCTTCTCCCTGGGCAGGCAGGGCCCGCTGATGTTCTCGCTGTGGGAGTGGTAGAGACGCATGAAAGACAGGATGGAGTGGGTCAGCCACAATGCTGTCACACTCCACAGAGCAACCTGGAGAGAGAGAGAGAGAGAGAGAGAAAGATTATTATCAGTTAAAGTATATATTATAAGTATTATTGAATAGAGAAACAAAAAGAGAAAGAGAGTTAATACACAATAATAAGAAGTAATAATAATAATAATAATAACAACAATGATCATAATAACAATAAGAATAACAGCAACAATAATAATAACAAGAAGAAGAAGAAGAAGAGGGTGTAAGGGGAAATAGAGAGCACAGAGGGAGAGAAAAACTGAAACTAAATCACAAGTACACTGACTCACTCATGTTAATGCAGAGCAGACCATTTCTATTTTGAGCAGGGAAATCCCACTGGCACGAGATATGGGCTATGGGGGACTACATACCTCTGCCAGAGTGAGCTCAGTGTAGAAGGAGGACGTCTCTACATCCAGGTACATGGGGACGGACTGGGATTCTGCACAGCTGCACGCAAACAGACAGAGACCAGAAACTGTCAATATTTAACAAGGCAACAGTCAAACCCCTGCAGCTTGACCCTCACACTCACTGCAATGTATGCAACACACCGGTCGATGCACAGAGATTTTCCTGACCAAATTACCTGGCCTGGAAGACCCTAAAGTACGACCTGTTGATATATATGTCTCAGTATATGAACATTACCTG
Source organism: Oncorhynchus masou masou (assembly GCF_036934945.1). Classification (NCBI taxonomy): domain Eukaryota; kingdom Metazoa; phylum Chordata; class Actinopteri; order Salmoniformes; family Salmonidae; genus Oncorhynchus; species Oncorhynchus masou. The sequence continues at coordinate 16,815,513 of NC_088220.1, read as the reverse complement.
TAGGGTCTGGTGTTGTCGTCTGTGACAGTGTTGCACCAGGAGGCCAGCCCCAGGGAGAGGGTGACACTAGCCCCTCCAGATAGGAACAACACACACAGGCTCAGGATCAGGGTCAGGAAGGCAGAGAACAAGGTGCTGGAAAATAAACATAGTAATAACATTGGTGACTGTGAACTACTGAAAACATTGTAATTTGACGTAAACTGTTATAACTATGTAGCAGTTACCGATGACACATATGGCTAACAATGCATTGCACAATTTGATATTTCATAATGGTCATTATTATTATTATCAGGCTAGTTACGTCATTTATGTTTCCATTTGTATCGTTGTTTTTTAAATATTTATATATATAAAAATTACAAAAAAAACAACGATATATATATAGGCCTATTTTATGTACTATTGTACTATTGATTAAATATTTCAAAGCCTATGGAAAGCCTACTCACTCGTCAAGCCGTCCGTGGAGATAGAAGATGCTCCGCCAGCCCTGCGCAGCACCATACAGCACCGTGAAAACACCGACAAAAGTTGCGAACTGGCATGCAGACGGTGGACCCCATTGCTGTATCACCAAGTGTGAAATCTCACCCTGTTCCACAGAAATGTCGGTTCGATTGTCCGTCCTCCAAGAACCAGTGGTGAAAAGCGCACAACGCCCTTTGAAAGCTGAGCCGTTTAGCGCCAGCGGGACAACCACCATCAACCCGGCCAGTACTGACAGGGTGTGGGCTGCGCAGTGAGCCACCAACAGTCGCCGATCAAGCTCCATATCCTAAATCCAAAAGATCGATCAAAACGAACTAAATACAGGATATCTTCAGGCAGTACCGTCCCGTTTATTCGGTATTTTCTTGAATTATTAAACTACCATGTGTCATATTTCTGAAAGAAAACAGGATATTTAAAGGACAGCCTGCACGCAAACTAGCATTACAACACTCCCCTCCCCTCACAAATGTGCCAGTGACGCACTTGCATACGACACATTTCCTAGATCAGAGATGCAGTGAATGCTGTCAAAACGTTATCATTTTGCAAATGTATTATTTAACTCAATCAACTGAGTGGTACATTTTAATCGTGGTACTTGTTAATAATGGTACTTTTTAATCAATCATAATCCATAATAGCGACAAATATGTTGTTGTTTTTTTGTTATGTAAGATGCATGGGACAGAATGTATGCCAGGTTCGAAAGGGGGTTACAAAGCCGACCCCCACCTCTTGTCATTTAAAGTCGGTCAGTAGGACAACATTAATCCGATCAACCTTCCTAACAATGGACCATTGCAAAAGTCTGTCCTATAAATCATTTATAGGATTATGTCATATAAATAAGACATACTGCAGCCTAGGTCATCTACAATTTATGAATTATTTTATTTGTTCCAAACTAACTTCTACAAACTTCTAGGACTCTTCATTAATTCACCAAAGACATAAACATTACACCATTTTACTTTACAGTATTGATGAACTCTCTTTCATTGATGGATGCATCACATAGTCATGTCCATGTTAATACAGCAGGTGGCGCTAAAAAAACAATAAAATCAGTTCCGTTGCAGTCAAATAGGTAGGGTTACTTTCACCACAGAAGAAGAAAAAGCAGGAAGTGCCTGTCTGAACACCAATGTTGTGATTGTTTGGATGTGCTCTAGCTAGGTGGACAAGTTCAAGTATTTTATTTGTCTTTTGTGTAAAGATCAATAGACTGTAAGGTGAGTCGCTATTACAATTTGTTATAACGGTCAACATATGACCATGTCAATTGGAAGTTACTTTGCATCTTGTTCACTCACATGCGTGTCTATCGCGCAAGCTAGCATGAAAAAACACGTTTTTTCTTGTTAGCTCGTACAGGACCTAGGTAGGACACTCCATATAACGTCTTAGTGAATAAGTTGAAATTACTAGCTAGTTTTTCTTTTACATTATATTGTGATTAACATCAAGGGAAGGTTTCAGATTTCAGGGCAATAGCACCTCCAGTTCTTTACTCATAAGAAATGACACGTTTTATTGGTCACATACACATATTTAGCAGATGATATTGCGGGTGTTGCGAAATACTTGTGGCCCTAGCTCCAACAGCGCAGGAACGTTAGTATCTAACAGTTCACAAAAGTACACACAAATCTCAAAGTAAACGATAGAATTAAGAAATATATAAATATTAGGACGAGTAATTTCGGAGTGGCAGTGAGTAGAATACAGTATATACATATGAAGTGAGTAAAACATGTAAACATTATTAAAGTGAACAATGTTCCATGTCTATGTACATAAGGCATCAGCCTCTAAGGTGCAGGGTTGAGTAACTGGGTGGTAGCCGGCTAGTGACATTGGCTAAGTTTTGTCTTCTCACCCCCCCCCTTAAATGATTTAGATGCACTATTGTAAAGTGGCTGTTCCACTGGATGTCAGAAGGTGAATTCACCAATTTGTAAGTCGCTCTGGATAAGAGCGTCTGCTAAATGACTTAAATGTAAATGTAAATGTTAAGATTTAGTGTTGGTGTGTACCACCCAAGTAACACCAATGTGTCTAGTCATCTAATATCATGTCTTCTCGTGTACTTCTGTTCCCATCTCCACTGGCCATCAAGTACCATGGCGAGTCCAGAGCCACCAGGTGGTGAGATTATGGAGCTGGGGGCCGGGGCTGCAGTGGCAAGCTGTTCAGGCTCTTCTACCAGTCCTGGCCCCTCAGGTGCCAAAGTAGACTCCCAGCTCCAAGATGCTATCCACCTAAAAATGGAGGGGAACAAATTCTACAAAGAGAAAAACCTTCGTTCTGCCATTGGACGTTACCACCGTTCGTTGCTCGTTCTGCGTAGTTTAGACTCTGATGTCACTGCGGCAGTGAAAGGGTTTGGTCCTGAGGCTCCTGTACTCACCGCAGGACAAGAAGAACTACTTAGGAACACACAGGTGGACTGCTACAACAATTTAGCAGGTATTACAGGCCTCGATACGTGGCATGCAGTGAATAACCCTTTTGAAGTCATGTATAATGCTGAACACAAAGAAACAATACCCCCCCTCTTTCTTGACTGACTTTTCTCCCGTTTCTGTCTCACCCCCTTTCTTAGCCTGTCTGTTGCAGAGAGAATGTGTCGACTACACGCGTGTCCAGGAGTACAGCTTGCGGGTGTTGCAGTGGCGTCCGGGTGACATCAAGGCCCTGTACAGAGCAGGAGTGGCCTCTCTGCAGCTGGGAAACGCACAGAGTGCCAAGCAATACCTCACTCAGGCCAGCAAAGGACAACCCAATGGTAGCTCAGCTTTTTGACTGCTCTCCCTACCACAGCCTTTGAGTAAAACAAAAGTTTATTGATGAGTTGTGAGGGCGTGTTATAGGCATACTATTCTATTTCCCAACAGAATGAAGTAGATCACAATATATTGTATTATTTTTGTGTGTCTATGCTATTCCCATTCCCCTAATGTTGACTGAAATTGGAATAACTTTATTTGTCACTGTGTCTCTTTAACAGACAGTAATGTGAGGAGGCACCTGCAGCAAGCGGAGGATAGGCTGAGCACAGAGTACCAGAAGGAGAAGGCTCTGTACCGAGACATGTTCTCCTCCAGTCAGAGAGCAGGGGATGGGGCCAGCGGAGGAGTCACCCAGAAATAAGTTCCCATCAGGAGGGATGTTCTGTTGTTTTGACCCTGAGGATTGAGAAGAGCACTGGAGGATAAAGAGGAAACAAACCTAGACTGGACACCTAAGAGCTACAGCATGTTAGAGGGAATCGGCCTTGGCTAATATTGATCACATAATATATTGATCACATAATGAGTAGATATTTGCCTGATGACCAACAGGAAGCTACGTCGTTGGAGGCTCAAAAGGGTTGAAGGTCAAAGTGAGGGTACTAAAGAGACTGTTTTGTGCACTGTTCAAACTCAAAGTCCTATTATGCCTTCTGAATGTGGTTGTTTCTGGTCTAATGATCAGTCGTGTTACTTTTTGTGTACAAAATGTTTTGATTCAACTTAATAAATATTTTTTGAAATGACAGCGGTACACTGGCGTTACTACTGCTGCGGTACACTGACATTACTGCTGCGGTGCACTGGCCGTTACTGCTGCGGTGCACTGGCCGTTACTGCTGCGGCGCACTGGCCGTTACTGCTGCGGCGCACTGGCGTTACTGCTGCGGCGCACTGGCGTTACTGCTGCGGCGCACTGGCGTTACTGCTGCGGCGCACTGGCGCACTGGCGTTACTGCTGCGGCGCACTGGCGTTACTGCTGCGGCGCACTGGCGTTACTGCTGCGGCGCACTGGCGTTACTGCTGCGGCGCACTGGCGTTACTGCTGCGGCGCACTGGCGTTACTGCTGCGGCGCACTGGCGTCACTGCAGCGAGGTGGATGGAAGTATTCAGAATCAAATAAGTTGTATTAGTTGCCTTTTATTAATAATAATCCAAGATACACACATTTGTTTCAAATAACATTTTATTCTTAATGATTACTTTACTGATATCCATTTCAAAATCCTGAGCACAATATTCATTTATACAACATTTTGTTTGCTGATTTTGGTCTTTATAGCCAATATGATTGTACTTCAAAGGCAACATACAGTGTGTAAACTTCTATTTGATATACACTCCGAGAGGAGAACAAGCTCAGACTACCGATATCTGTGACCGTCCACAGAGATGTCACAGAGCTGCATGCAAAGGGGACCACTCACAGACACACACAGTCACATAGTACTATTGAGAGTCAAGTTCAACAGAATCAAGTTTAGAAAGGGAAAACATTGACACCCCCTTATCAGCCAAAATACAACTGCCTGAATATTGACTGTAACTTAGTGGCAAAAACACTTTCTGTGATTTTCTCACTTCCTTGACGTCTTGTGTTTCAAACTGAGAGACCTCACTGAGCTAAACACCCTTCTACTCAGGTCCCTCAGCGAGCGTGAGCGTGTGAGGGGTGCCCTACTTGGGGGGGATGGAGAGAACGATGGGGAGGAGAGAGGAGGAGAGAGGGAGGGACAGCTATCCTCTAGGCTCTGAGAGCTAGAGAGGTGGAAGAGGCTGGCAGTAGAGGACAAGCGCTTTTCTTCTTCTGCTCTTCCTCCAAACACCAACGGACGAACCCCCTCCACACTGAGCTCCATGCCTCTGCCGATGTCCAGGGAGGAGGTCCACTGTGCCCCCCTCAGATGCTCCTCTTTTAGGGCTCGAGGATCCAGCACTTCCCCCTGGGACTCACTGCGGAACAGAGCCTGTCTGGACAGCCTCAGGCTGGAGCTACGCTTGTCCCAGCCACCACCACCACCCTTCCCTTTGCGTTTTGAGGCACTGCTCTCTTTCTGTCGCCTCTCTGTCTCTTTGTTGGCCTGCTGCTTCTCCTTTTGGTAATTTTCCTTCTTTCTCCTGATCCCCTCTCTCTTCCACCTCTCCTTGTTCTCCTCCTCAGCTTCTTTCCCCCATGAATGCCCTTCGAAGTCCCTCCAGAGTTTGTCTGCCCCCTTCATTGGCGTCTGGGCCGTGTCGTGACTACCTTCCCCTCCCCAGTTGCTGCTGTAGCACCTTCCTTTCCTGTGGAAGCTGCTCACCGTCGATGCCCTCACCAACTCCCTGGACACATGCTTCCCCTGGTAGAGCCCCTCCCCATCCACCCTCTTCCATCCTTCTCCCTCCCCATCTACCCTCCATCTACCCCCTCCACCCCCTGCACACTGCCGTAGCGACCCCCCTCTGGGCCGGATGCCGTCCCCTTGTGGTGAGCTGCTGTCACTGATGCGAGGCAGGGAGCACTGGAATGGGTCATCCCGCCGGAACACAGAGAATGGAGTAGTGGCGAGGGGGAGGGCTGGAGAGGGCGGGGTGGGGAGTGTACCCTGGGGTGGTCACGAGACGAGGGGGAGGAGGCAGTAGAGGAGGAGGGGTCGGATGGGGAAGGGGTTTGTTGGCAGTGGAAGGTATGTGTATGGTGGTGGGTGACATGATGATGGGTAGATGGATGGGTTGAGGTGGACTGGTAAGGGTGATTGGGGCTACTGGAATGGGAACTGGAGGAGTTGGTGACACTGAGGGACAGATGGATCGGCCTCTGGGGGTCGAGGTCAGTCTCGTTACTGGCGTGGAGGTGGCGGACACTGGAATAATCATGATGATGAGACTGGTGGTCATTCCGGGCTGTCTGGCGGGAGGAAGGGGAGGAGCTTTGGCCTTTAAACTCTGACCCCTGACCTTTTCTCTCGGTGTCGCTCTGGAAGCAGTCAACATCCAGCTCCACACCCTGCTCCATCAGCCCCACCACCACAGCCCGGGGCAGGCCAGAGAGACGGGAGATCTCCCCCACCATCGCTGAGTCCTCGCTGAGCATACTCGGGCTGGCGTCCGGGGCATTGACGCTGGGTTGCCCCATTGTCACTTTCCCTGGTGAAGAATCCAATCTACTCCAGTCCAGTGAGCGGGAGAATCCTAGACCTGACCCAGCCCCTGACCCGGTGACCTCCAGAGAGCTCCGATGATTGAGGTTGGAGGGACAGGTTGAGATGCGTGGCCTCACCCTCAGGGCAGGGGTGGGAGTGGCGGCGCTGGAGAGGGAGGAGGTGGAAGGAGAGGGGGAGGCAGTGGGGGTAGCATGGTCACTCCTTAATACACCACTAGTGCTAATACCTTCCTTGAAGTTTGAGTCTAAACCCAGTTTTTTGTTCAGATTGGGGCTGAGGTTGAGACTGAGGTTGAGATGGAGGTTGATTTTGAGATCTTCTCCTGTCACTGAGGGCAGGTGGCCCAGGTTTATGGAGTTCCTACTGGCCTTCTTACTGATACTGCTGAGGCTGACCCGTGCAGAGTTTCCCAGAAAAGACTTGCAGGGCGTCACACTGCCCCCTGTCAGGTTGGAGGGGGTACTGCGATTCTCAAAGGCCGACAGCGACTGAGTGGAGCCGTGGCCAGGGGTTCTGGGGCCCCTGTGGGAGCCTTGCCTGGGGATGGCGGTAAGGGTGGTGTCAGGGGGGGCAATCCGGCTTCGGTACTGGCGAGCCAGCCTGGTGATGTACTGCTCCAGCTGGGTGAAGGTGGAGGGCTGAGGAGGCTGGGGGGGCCGGAAGAGGGGAGTGGACTGAGATTCTTCAGCCTGGGTAGAGGAGTCCGGACTCGGCGAGAGGCGAGGGGAGGGAGAGGGGTCCTGACTGGAGGTGAAGAGGGGGCTCTGGAGGGCCACGGCATGGAGGGGGCTGGGGTACGGGTACACCTCCTTGGTCCTCCGGGACACCAGGTCAGAACAGAACCTGGGGTCGAGTTGGGGTCGGAGGTCAGGGAGCGGGAGGAGGGAGCCGGCATGGGGGTCGCCCAGGCTGGCGCACAGGTCAGACAGGAAGAAAAGGCTGTTCATTTCCAGGTCAACTGGGATCAAAAGACGAGAGACAGAAAGTTGATGTCAGTCAGCTTATGAAGAAGCAAAAGCATTTATCTAGGACTATGGTCCAAGGACTCTCTGGAAAACAGTAACATTTATCTAGGACTATGGTCCCAGGACTCCCTGGAAAGCAGTAACATTTATCTAGGACCATGGTCCCAGGACTCCCTGGAAAGCAGTAACATTTATCTAGGACTATGGTCCCAGGGCTCCATGGAAAGCAGTAACATTTATCTAGGACTATGGTCCCAGGACTCCCTGGAAAGCAGTAACATTTATCTAGGACCATGGTCCCAGGACTCCCTGTAAAACAGTAACATTTATCTAGGACTATGGTCCCAGGACTCCCTGGAAAGCAGTAACATTTATCTAGGACTATGGTCCCAGGACTCCCTGGAAAGCAGTAACATTTATCTAAGACTATGGTCCCAGGACTCTCTGGAAAACAGTAACATTTATCTAAGACTATGGTCCCAGGACTCTGGAAAACAATAACATTTATCTAGGACTATGGTCCCAGGACTCCCTGGAAAACAGTAACATTTATCTAGGACTATGGTCCCAGGACTCCCTGGAAAGCAGTAACATTTATCTAAGACTATGGTCCCAGGACTCCCTGGAAAACAGTAACATTTATCTAGGACTATGGTCCCAGGACTCCCTGGAAAGCAGTAACATTTACAGTGCCTTGCGAAAGTATTCAGCCCCCTTGAACTTTGCAACCTTTTGCCACATTTCAGGCTTCAAACATAAAGATATAAAACTGTATTTTTTTGTGAAGAACCAACAACAAGTGGGACACAATCATGAAGTGGAACGACATTTATTGGATATTTCAAACGTTTTTAACAAATCAAAAACTGAAAAATTGGGCGTGCAAAATTATTCAGCCCCTTTACTTTCAGTGCAGCAAACTATCTCCAGAAGTTCAGTGAGGATCTCTGAATGATCCAATGTTGACCTAAACGACTAATGATGATAAATACAATCTACCTGTGTGTAATCAAGTCTCCGTATAAATGCACCTGCACTGTGATAGTCTCAGAGGTCCGTTAAAAGCGCAGAGAGCATCATGAAGAACAAGGAACACACCAGGCAGGTCCAAGATACTGTTGTGAAGAAGTTTAAAGCCGGATTTGGATACAAAAAGATTTCCCAAGCTTTAAACATCCCAAGGAGCACTGTGCAAGCGATAATATTGAAATGGAAGGAGTATCAGACCACTGTAAATCTACCAAGACCTGGCCGTCCCTCTAAACTTTCAGCTCATACAAGGAGAAGACTGATCAGAGATGCAGCCAAGAGGCCCATGATCACTCTGGATGAACTGCAGAGATCTACAGCTGAGGTGGGAGACTCTGTCCATAGGACAACAATCAGTCGTATATTGCACAAATCTGGCCTTTATGGAAGAGTGGCAAGAAGAAAGCCATTTCTTAAAGATATCCATAAAAAGTGTCATTTAAAGTTTGCCACAAGCCACCTGGGAGACACACCAAACATGTGGAAGAAGGTGCTCTGGTCAGATGAAACCAAAATTGAACTTTTTGGCAACAATGCAAAATGTTATGTTTGGCGTAAAAGCAACACAGCTCATCACGCTGAACACACCATACCCACTGTCAAACATGGTGGTGGCAGCATCATGGTTTGGGCCTGCTTTTCTTCAGCAGGGACAGGGAAGATGGTTAAAATTGATGGGAAGATGGATGGAGCCAAACACAGGAACATTCTGGAAGAAAACCTGATGGAGTCTGCAAAAGACCTGAGACTGGGACGGAGATTTGTCTTCCAACAAGACAATGATCCAAAACATAAAGCAAAATCTACAATGGAATGGTTCAAAAATAAACATATCCAGGTGTTAGAATGGCCAAGTCAAAGTCCAGACCTGAATCCAATCGAGAATCTGTGGAAAGAACTGAAAACTGCTGTTCACAAATGCTCTCCATCCAACCTCACTGAGCTCGAGCTGTTTTGCAAGGAGGAATGGGAAAAAATTTCAGTCTCTCGATGTGCAAAACTGATAGAGACATACCCCAAGCGACTTACAGCTGTAATCGCAGCAAAAGGTGGCGCTACAAAGTATTAACTTAAAGGGGGCTGAATAATTTTGCACGCCCAATTTTTCAGTTTTTGATTTGTTAAAAAAGTTTGAAATATCCAATAAATGTCGTTCCACTTCATGATTGTGTCCCACTTGTTGTTGATTCTTCACAAAAAAATACAGTTTTATATCTTTATGTTTGAAGCCTGAAATGTGGTCCCAGGACTCCCTGGAAAGCAGTAACATTTATCTAGGACTATGGTCCCAGGACTCCCTGGAAAGCAGTAACATTTATCTAGGACTATGGTCCCAGGACTCTCTGGAAAACAGTAACATTTATCTAGGAATATGGTCCCAGGACTCCCTGTAAAACAGTGACAATTATGTCTGAATGGCCTCAACTGGTTAAATACAGATGAACTGTACTGAAGAGTGAGTGCATTTATATTTATCTGACCCGTAGACACTGGTCTCCTATCAGTGATCTCTGTGGTCTCCTCAATGCTCTGAGTTCTTGGCTGCTGCCTGGCCTCCGGCCACTGGGTGTCTCTGTGGTCTGCAGAGAGAGCCCGCTGCTCCCACAGCCTGAAGGCTCCCCCTGAGGGTGGTCCTGGTCCAGCCCGGACTAGCCCACCTTTTACTGGACCCCCCTGGGCCAGGGATGCCTCACTGGACACAGAGTAGCAGGAGTCTGATAGGGAGCTGCCACTGACTGAATAAAAACCTACAGAAGGATGGAGGGTGGGAGAAATAAAGAGGGAGGAAGAGAGATGGGGAGCAAGAAAGGGACAGAGAGTGTAGGCCCAGAGAGAGAGTGAGAAGGTGATCACCAGAAAGAGTGATTAAGTGGTGTTAAGAAGATAACAAGAGAGGGGTAAATAAAGGAACAGGGAGAGAATAGAGGGTTAATATTTAATATGGCTTTTCAACACGGGGTCTCACAAAGTAAACGAAATTGTGTTATTGGCCAAAGCCAGGCCCAGGTTACAGAATGGGCATGCAGGGCTGGAGGTCAGGGCCCCTCCAGATAACATATGAACACATCACAAGCCCCCTGGAGGTACCGTAGGTGCCCCAGGGCCCCAGAATTGGTAGTCCGGCCCTGGCCAAAGCCCTATGGGTGTCACAGACCACCCCCAAATTACGCCCCCATGGTACGATCACACAACCACACAGCCCATTACCTGAGCTGGGCCTGGAGTAATATTCCAGCTGGACTGCACCATCAAGGTCTGGGGGTAATAGCAGGTCAGATGGAGCATCCCAAGAGAGGGTGGAGCAGCGTGAGTTATCCCCACCATCCCCATCAACTCTGGAACGAACCGGCCCATCTCCTCCAGAGTTCCCCCCACTGTCCTTGTCCAACGTGCTGGTGTGGCATGGTAACACTGTTTCTGAGGGAGAAAAGGGAACCTGAAAGACAGAAAACAGGGGTATTCAAGTCACAACTTGTCTTTAAAGAGATGATAATTAGAGAGTGGTGTAGAATGGATCTATAATGTTCTTGTTTACTAAACACTGATGTCATCAGCCTTACTGGAAGTTCTAGAACACTCGTGAACATGATGTGTTCTTTCTCATCAAAAGCCAATACATGACTTTCTTCTAACTTAGATGAATGTGATGACCCTTGACCCCTGCGGTGATGCCCTATATTAGCCGGATAGGGTTATGGGGTGGAGGGGACAACAGGGGGCATTGTTCACAGTCAGGCCTGATCAATCCTCCATTACTACGGAGATAAACAGGAGACAAACAGGTGACTCATACTGCCTAACTGAGAGGGGAAGAAAGGTCCCAAATGGTAACAGGGGGCAGGAGGAGAGGGTGATAAATAAGGGAGGATGACAGGGGGTGGGGGCAGGAGGAGAGGGGATAAGGGAGAATGACAGGGGGTGGGGGCAGGAGGAGAGGGGGATAAGGGAGAATGACAGGGGGTGGGGGCAGGGAAAAACTTTGATCCTGCTTATCTCTTCTTCTTCAGCTTACAAGCTTTGCTTCGTTTTCTCTCTCTCTCTCTGTCTCCTTCTCTCTCTCTGTCTCCTTCTCTCTCTCTGTCTCCTTCTCTCTGTCTCCTTCTCTCTCTCTCTGTCTCCTTCTCTCTGCCTCCTTCTCTCTCTCTCTGTCTCCTTCTCTCTCTTCTGCTACGTTTAGTTAGAAAAGTAATTCTTTAAGGGGAAGTGAGTGGGTGCTTGAGAGTGGGGGAGATAAGGGTGAGCGAAAAGAGGAGAGTGAAAGAGTGAGTGAGTCAGGGAGAGAACAAGTGTGATGAATAACCCGCTCAACCCCCATAATATCTTAAAGCTACCCCCTCCTCACCATAGCTACAGCTGCTCTCAATTCAATTGAAAGGGCTTTATTGTCATTGGAAACACATGTTTACATTGCCAAAGCAAGTATAATAGATAATATTACAAAAGTGAAATAAACAGTAAAAAATAAACAGTTAACATTACACTCACAAAAGTTCCATAGGAAATGAGACATTTCAAATGTCATATTATGTCTATATACAATGTTGTAACGATGTGCAAATGCTCCGGATCCTGCTCACTCTCCACCCACACAACAGACCTAGCAGAAGAACATTCAACTCATCCAGAGCCTGCCTGCCTGCCTGCCTGCCTGCCTGCCACACTCTAAAACACAAATAGCAAATGCTCTGAGATTCGCTCGCACACTAGCGTGCACATGCACACAAAAACACACATAGAAAGCAAGCTCATACACACAGTTGCGCAAGTGTGCACGCATACACACACACTGATAACCGTCAGGGCCATGTACAAACACACGTACACCCCCACTCTTCCATGGACATGAAGTCACCACAGTGTAAACTTCTAGTATGAGATGAGGAAGAGAGAGAGAGGCAGGTGGGGGCCCCTCAGTTCTAACACTACTGTAATATGATGTCCTACTATGTGAGACAGAGACTCAGTCATTTTCCCTAAAGGTACAATATGTCCACACAATGCAAAGACAAATGACAGGAAATACTCCATTAAGAATGACGGACCACATAATGTGAACGTATAACATACCTTTGTGACATACTTTCATGAAGCATCTATGTAGGGCTTACGAACACTTTATGAATACTCTATAAAGCCTTTATAAGTTATTTTCAAAATGGGAAGCATCTTTTTTGAGACGTTGGGAAAGATAGGCTACATTATTAACAGCACTTGCAGGCAGATATTGGTTATACACCTGCATACTATGCATTATTAATGAATTCTGTTGACTGTAACTGAAGAAGCAGAGGAGCCTGACGTTTCAATCCAAGATAATGCCCTCTGACGTCACGTTTCTCTGTGTGGGCTGGAGGTTGATATAGGGCCAGCAATACATGTCATGGTGCAAATGTACATGGAAGAATGCTGGTGAGAGTGATCACAGTGTGGGCTTTGGCAGCAAATCAAGTGTTGATGGGGTGCAACAGTACTGTACTACTGTTACCCCACTGTGATAGTTCAAATAGCCACAGAGAGAGCGAGAGACAGAGACAGAGGGAGAAAGAGAGTGACTAACTGCAGTCTGTATATCCAGTCACATTTCCCCTCTATCCTCTTCGCTCTCTGCTCCCCCTCTCCTCTTCTCTCTCTCTTCTCCTCTCTCTCCTCTCCTCTTCCCTCTCTCCTCTCCTCTTCCCTCTCTCCTCTCCCCTCTCCTCTCCTCTTCCCACTCTCCTCTTCCCTCTCTGCTCCCCCTATCCTCTTCTCTCTCTCTTCTCCTCTCTCTCCTCTCCTCTTCCCTCTCTCCTCTCCCCTCTCCTCTCCTCTTCCCACTCTCCTCTTCCCTCTCTCCTCTCCTCTTCCCTCTCTCCTCTCCCCTCTCCTCTCCTCTTCCCACTCTCCTCTTCCCTCTCCCATCTCCCCTCTCTTCTCTTCCCTATCTCCTCTTCCCTCCTCCTCTCCTCTCCTCTTCCCTCTCCTCTCCCCTCTCCCCCTCTCCTCTCCTCTTCCCACTCTCCTCTTCCCTCTCTCCTCTCCTCTTCCCTCTCTCCTCTCCCCTCTCCTCTTCCCACTCTCCTCTTCCCTCTCCCATCTCCCCTCTCTTCTCTTCCCTCTCTCCTCTTCCCTCCTCCTCTCCTCTCCTCTTCCCTCTCCTCTCCCCTCTCCTCTTCCCTCTCTCCTCTCCCCTCTCCTCTACCCTCTCTCCTCTCCCCTTTCCTCTTCCCTCTCTCCTCTTCCCTCTCTCCTCTTCCCTCTCTTCTCTCCACAGTGGGCAGAATTTGTGAAGTGATAACATGTCATGTTGAAAATAACAACAGCAGAAGTAACTTGTCTCTTCATTTGTTGTTTAATATGCAAATCAGGTCTGCGTTGGCGGATGGAAAGGCAGCTACAGCGCTAGTCTCTATGGTGTGGGTGATGACTAATAGCATTTAACATAGCTTAGGATGGATGCTGCTGAAAGCCACAGGGAACCTAGAGAATAAATCGATGCAGGGTTTCTGAGAAGGAAAAGGCAGTAAGTAGAATGCTGTGCTGATTCATTCCCTCGGGATATGATGACCATGCTCTATTTGATTAATAAAAGGGAATGACTTGAGTTGTCCCTATTACTGGAGCTAAGTGACTGTTCACCAAACACTGTAACAACAAAGCAGCATGGTAGCCTAACCTACATGAGGTCAGGGGGTACACAGACTATCAGGTTCAACTTCAGACTTCAAACTCAGGCTATGTGTAGGGCTATGTGTAGGGCTATGTGTAGGGCTATGTGTAGGGCTATGTGTAGGGCTATGTGGCCTTCTGCATTCTCTTCTTAGTATTGTACCAACTATGCAAGTGAATCACTTTATTCAATAGGTCTACAACTTACACTTGCACCAAGTTGTTTTACTATGGGGCTTTCCCAATCAAATAATCTTATCTCCCACAAAAATATCAACCTATTCCCACACTACAGTAGCCTACTTACAAGACGTTTGTTCCATACAGAATATAGAACTCTGTAGAAATCCACAGAATGACCAGACCTTGGAGTAGAATTGTGTCTATGGGGTGTGTACGAGAGTGTACATTCTTTACACAGATACATTTCTATGAGATGTCCTTGGGGAAAACTGGAATGTGAAATAGATGTGGGCATTGACACTCATCATATTAGATCCAGAAGGGGACAGAACCATAACACCCGTTGTCTTCTTAACCTTGACGGATACAAGACGGAATTAGAAGCAGTAGAGGCGGATGGATTGCTGTCAATTATATTAGAATTATTTACACCTTTGTGTAATCAATGTAGCTCCGTGCTTATGACTCCATCGCTCAACCAGTGGAGAAGCGCAGCGCAGCAGTCTGTTTGATGGAACGGGATGGGAATGCCTTACTTGCAGATCAGCATGCATTCATATTTAATAACAACCAATCTTGTCAAGAGATCTGGGTCTACATACACACTGACCTGTTGCCTGCGGGATGTCGCAGAGCCATCCGAGGCTGCGCTCTCGAGGTTTTCCTCCTGTTTATCAGTGATGACAGTCACCGTTGTATCGGTGCTGCTGGTGTCTTTGAGGTCTAGTTCCGCATCGATCATGTCTAGATGTTGTCCCCGGAGCAGGTCCAGCTCTAGGATTCCGGCCAGGGTCGCTTTCAGCCGCTCGCCAATCCGAACCCGCTCGGTGCCCGACCAGAGCGAATTCACACAGCTGCGGCGGCCAGCCATTGTGGCGGCTGAATCGGCGATGCTTGAAGAGCTTGGTGAGCTCATGAGCTTGTTCTCAATCACAATGGGCTATGGTCCAGCACAAGTCAGTGCAACATATGTTCTGACAATCAACAATAGCAACATTGTATCCTCCCGCCCAGCTCAACCAATGATTTGTTGGCAAAATTGCCGAGCCTACTTAACTATATCTCACCCATAAGACTACAGGCTACATTGAAGCATGCGGACTAAAGATTCACATGTATAACACTAAGGAGATTATCAAATCATATTCCATCTTAATCCTCGATATTGGTTTCTTATTATGATCACCCATCTGTAACCGACCAACAGGGAGGATGTCAGAAACCTGATAGTGTGGTGCTGGGACAACAACCTCTCCCCCAATGTCAGCAAGACCAAGGAGCTGATTGGGGACTTCAAGGAACAGGGGCTGCAGTGGAGAGGGTCAAGAGTTTCAAGTTCCCCAGTGTCCACATCACTGAGAACTTAACATGGCCCTCTCACACCAGCACAGTCATGAAGAAAGCATGGTAGTGCCTCTTCTCCCTCAGAAGGCTGATACGATTTGGCATGGCCCCTCAGATCCTTAGGAACTTTTACAGTTGCACCATCGAGAGCATCCTGACTGGTTGTATCACCGTCTGGTATGGCAGCTGCACCTGTAAGGTGACCTGTAAGGCCCTACAGACAGTGGTTCGGGCGGCCCAGAGCGTCACTGGAAGTGAGCTCCCAGACATCCAGGACCTTCATGCCAGACGGTGTCTAAGAAAGGCCTGTTCTCCATGCTGTTGCCATAAGATTGTTAAAAGCTAACAACTACTGCCCCCCCCTGCACTTCTGCTAAAATTATTATTGATTGAATTTATTATTACCACTACGCTTCTGCTAAAATTATTATTGATTAGATTTATGATTACCACTACACTGCTGTTTATTGATTATTGATTAGATGTATGATTACCACTACACTGCTGTTTATTGATTATTGATTAGATGTATGATTACCACTACACTGCTGTTTATTGATTATTGATTAGATGTATGATTACCACTACACTGCTGTTTATTGATTAGATGTATGATTACCACTACACTGCTGTTTATTGATTA
Organism: Oncorhynchus masou masou; assembly: GCF_036934945.1. NCBI lineage: Eukaryota > Metazoa > Chordata > Actinopteri > Salmoniformes > Salmonidae > Oncorhynchus > Oncorhynchus masou. The sequence continues at coordinate 16,799,268 of NC_088220.1, read as the reverse complement.
TTGATTAGATGTATGATTACCACTACACTGCTGTTTATTGATTAGATGTATGATTACCACTACACTGCTGTTTATTGATTATTGATTAGATGTATGATTACCACTACACTGCTGTTTATTGATTAGATGTATGATTACCACTACACTGCTGTTTATTGATTATTGATTAGATGTATGATTACCACTACACTGCTGTTTATTGATTAGATGTATGATTACCACTACACTGCTGTTTATTGATTATTGATTAGATGTATGATTACCACTACACTGCTGTTTATTGATTATTGATTATTGATTGCCATTACTTTTAGTATCTTTCTATTTCATCTTGCTACTGGTCACTTTTACTTCAGTTTACATGTATACTATAAATTACCACAAGTATATTACCACTAGATAATTACTACTAGTATATTACAGCTAGTATATTACAACTAGTATATTGTCACTAGTATAGTACCACTAGTATATTACCACAATATATCAACACTAGTATATTACCACAGTATATTACCACTAGTATATTATCACTAGTATATTACAGTTAGTATATTACCACAGTATATTACCACTAGTATATTACCACTAGTATATTACATCTAGTATATTACAACTAGTATATTGTCACTAGTATAGTACCACTAGTATATTACCACAATATATCAACACTAGTATATTACCACTAGTATATTACCACTAGTATATTACCACTAGTATATTACCACTAGTATATTACAGTTAGTATATTACCACAGTATATTACCACTAGTATATTACCACTAGCATATTACCACAGTATATTACCACTAGTATATTACAGCTAGTATATTACCACTAGCATATTACCACAGTATATTACCACTAGTATATTACCACTAGTATATTACAGTTAGTATATTACCACAGTATATTACCACTAGTATATTACCACTAGTATATTACCACAGTATATTACCACTAGTATATTACCACTAGTATATTACAGCTAGTATATTACCACTAGTATATTATCCCATTTAGCAGACAGCTTTTTCCAAATATTACAAGTCAGCTATTATACTACTTTTACATATGGGTATTACCAGCGGTATATTACCACGAGTATATTACCATGCTATTACCACTAGTATATTACAGGACCCATATTATATTACCCATATTATATTACTATATTACTATATTACAGCTAGTATATTACCACTAGTATATTACAGCTAGTATATTTCTACTAGTATATTTCCACTAGTATATTACAGCTAGTATATTACCACTAGTATATTTCCACTAGTATATTACAGCTAGTATATTTCCACTAGTATATTACAGCTAGTATATTTCTGCTAGTATATTACATCTAGTATTTTACAGCTAGTATATTACCATTAGTATATTACCACTAGTATATTACCACTAGTATATTACAGCTAGTATATTACCACTAGTATATTACCACAATTATGTTAACACTAGTATATTACAGGTAGTATATTATAGCTAGTATATTACAGCTAGTATATTACCACTAGTATATTACATCTAGTATATTATAGCTAGTATATTACCACTAGTATATTACAGCTAGTATATTACCACAGTATATTACCACTAGTATATTACCACTAGTATATTACAGCTAGTATATTACAGCTAGTATATTATAGCTAGTATATTACAGCTAGTATATTACCACTAGTATATTATAGCTAGTATATTACAGCTAGTATATTACCACAGTATATTACCACTAGTATATTACCACTAGTATATTACCACTAGTATATTACCACTAGTATATTATAGCTAGTATATTACAGCTAGTATATTACCACAGTATATTACCACTAGTATATTACCACTAGTATATTACCACTAGTATATTACAGCTAGTATATTACAGCTAGTATATTATAGCTAGTATATTACAGCTAGTATATTACCACTAGTATATTATATATAGTATATTACCACTAGTATATTTCCACTAGTATTTACCAGCTAGTATATTACCACTAGTATATTACAAGCTAGCATATTACCACAGTATATTACCACTAGTATATTACCACTAGTATATTACCACTAGTATATTACATCTAGTATATTACCACTAGTATATTTCCACTAGTATATTACAGCTAGTATATTACAACTAGTATATTACCACTAGTATATTACCACTAGTATATTACAGCTAGTATATTACATCTAGTATATTACCACTAGTATATTTCCACTGGTATATTACAGCTAGTATATTACCACTAGTATATTTCCACTAGTATTTACCAGCTAGTATATTACCACTAGTATATTACAAGCTAGCATATTACCACAGTATATTACCACAGTATATTACCACTAGTATATTACCACTAGTATATTACAACTAGTATATTACCACTAGTATATTACATCTAGTATATTACCACTAGTATATTTCCACTAGTATATTACAGCTAGTATATTACAGCTAGTAAATCACCACTAGTATATTACCACTAGTATATTACAGCTAGTATATTACAGCTAGTATATTATAGCTAGTATATTACAGCTAGTATATTACCACTAGTATATTATATATAGTATATTACCACTAGTATATTACCACAGTATATTACCACTAGTATATTACCACTAGTATATTACCACTAGTATATTACATCTAGTATATTACCACTAGTATATTTCCACTAGTATATTACAGCTAGTATATTACCACTAGTATATTACCACTAGTATATTACAGCTAGTATATTACATCTAGTATATTACCACTAGTATATTTCCACTGGTATATTACAGCTAGTATATTACCACTAGTATATTACCACTAGTATATTACCACTAGTATATTACAGCTAGTATATTACCACTAGTATATTACCACTAGTATATTTCCACTAGTATATTTCCACTAGTATATTACAGCTAGTATATTACAACTAGTATATTGTCACTAGTATAGTACCACTAGTATATTACCACTAGTATATTACAGCTAGTATATTACCACTAATATATTGTCACTAGTATATTACCACTAGTATATTACAGCTAGTATATTACAGCTAGTATATTATAGCTAGTATATTACAGCTAGTATATTACCACTAGTATATTATATATAGTATATTACCACTAGTATATTTCCACTAGTATTTACCAGCTAGTATATTACCACTAGTATATTACAAGCTAGCATATTACCACAGTATATTACCACAGTATATTACCACTAGTATATTACCACTAGTATATTACAACTAGTATATTACATCTAGTATATTACATCTAGTATATTTCCACTAGTATATTTCAGCTAGTATATTACAGCTAGTATATTACAGCTAGTATATTACCACTAGTATATTTCCACTAGTATATTACAGGTAGTATATTACCACTAGTATATTACCACTAGTATATTACCACTAGTATATTACCACTAGTATATTACCACTAGTATATTTCCACTAGTATATTTCCACTAGTATATTACAGCTAGTATATTACAACTAGTATATTGTCACTAATATATTACCACTAGTATATTACCACTAGTATATTACAGCTAGTATATTACCACTACTATATAACAGCTAGTATATTACCACTAGTGTATTACCACTAGTATATTTCCACTAGTATATTACACTAGTATATTACCACTAATATATTACAGCTAGTATATTACCACTATTATATTACCACTAGTATATTACCACTAGTATATTACAGCTAGTATATTACCACTAATATATTGTCACTAGTATATTATAGCTAGTATAATACCACTAGTATATTACCATAACTATTTATACACTGAGTATACCAAACATTAAGAACACCTTCCTAATATTGAGTTGCACTTGCACACCCCATTTTCACTCAGAACAGCCTCAATTCGATGTCCTCTACAGGGTGTCGAAAGCATTCCCCAGGGATGCTGGCCCATGTTTCCTCCAACCACTCCCACAGTTGTGTCAAGTTGTTTGGATGTCCTTAGGGTGGACCATTCTTGATACACACTGGAACCTGTTTAGGGTGAATAATACAAATCACTGCACGTCTCCACAGCTGCGTCTGGCACCTACTACCGTAGCCCGTTGAGAGGAACTTCAACATGTTGTCTTGCCCATTCACCCTCTGAATGGCACACACAAAATCCACATCTCAATTGTCTCAAGGCTTAAAAATCCTTCTTTAACCTGTCTCCTCCCCTTCATCTACACTGATTGAAGTGGATTTAACAGGTGACATCAATAAGGGAACGTAGCTTTCACCTGGTCAGTCCATGTCATGGAAAGAGCAGGTGTTCTTAATATTTTGTACACTCGGTGTATAGTCCTGCAACCAGTCACTTTTCAGCCCTGTTTACATATATCTGCGTATCACGCCTCCACGGACACTCTGGCACACACACTCACCACCACTTATGCTGCTGCCATACTGTTTACTATTATTATTCTTATTGTTTATCCTGCTACCAGTGACTTTCTCCTCATCTCCCACCTACATGTAGATTTCTACCTCAATACTCCAGTATCCCTGCACATTGTACATGTGGTATTGGCACTGACCCTGTATACAGCTTCCTCTCTTATGTCTCATGTTTACTTTATTATACAGTGCCTCTGGAAAGTATTCACACCCCAGACTTTTTCCATGTTTAAATCATCAATCTACACACAATACCCCATAATGACAAAGTGATAACAGGTTTTTAGAAATGTTTGCAATTTTATAAAAAATTTCAAACAGAAATACCTTATTTACATAAGTATTCATACCCTTTGATATGAGAATCGAAATTGAGCTCAGGTGCATCCTATTTCCAATGATTATCCCTGAGATGCTTCTACAACTTGATTGGAGTCCACCTGTGGTATATTCAATTGATTGGACATGATTTGGAAAGGCACACACCTGTCTATATAAGGTCCCACAGTTGACAGTCCAACTGAGCAATCAGGGGACAAGGGCCTTGGTCAGGGAGGTGACCAGGAACCCATGGTCACTGACAGAGCTTTAGAGTTCCTCGGTGGAGATGGGAGAACCTTCCAGGAGGACAACCATCTATGCAGCACTCCACCAATCAGGCCTTTATGGTAGAGTGGCCAGACTGAAGCCACTCCTCTGTAAAAGGCACATGACAGCCGGCTTGGAGTTTGCCAAAAAACACCTAAAGACTCTCAGACCATGAGAAACAAGATTCTCTGGTCTGATGAAACCAAGATTGAACTATTTTCCTGAATGCCAAGCGTCACATCTGGATGAAACCTGGCACCATCCCTACGGTGAAGCATGGTGGTGGCATCATGAATTGGGGATGTTTTCATTGTCAGGGACTGGGATACTAGTCAGGATCGAGGGAAAGATGAACGGAGCAAAGTATAGAGAGATCCTTGATGAAAACCTGCTCCAGAGCGCTCAGGACCTCAGACTGGGGCGAAGGTTCCCTTCCAACCAGACAACGACCCTAAGCACACAGCCAAGACAACGCAGGAGTGGCTTCGGAACAAGTCTCTGAATATCCTTGAGTGGCCCAGCCAGAGCCCGGACTTAAACCTGATCGAACATCTCTGGAGAGACTTGAAAATAGCTGGGCAGCGACGCTCCCCATCCAAACTGAATGAGCTTGAGAGGATCTGCAGAGAAGAATGGGAGAAACTCCCCAAATAAAGGGTTTGCCAAGTTTGTAGCGTCATACCCAAGAAGACTCGAGGCTGTAATTGCTGCCAAAGGTGCTTCAACAAAGTACTGAGTAAAGGGTCCGAATGCTTATGTAAATGTGATATTTCAGCTGTTGTATTTTATACATTTGCAAAAATTTCTATAAACGTGTTTTTGCTTTTTCATTATGGGGTATTGTGTGTATATTGATGAGGGGAAATGTTGTTTTAATACATTTTAGAATGAGGCTGTAAAGTAACAAATTGTGGAAAAAGTCAAGGGGTCTGAATACTTTCCAAATGCACTGTATCTGTGACCAACAGATGCATATCTGTATTCCCAGTCATGTGAAATATATAGATTAGGGTATAATTAATTTATTTAAATTCACTGATTTCCTTTTATGAACTGCAACTCAGTAAAATATTTGAAATTGTTGCATGTTGCGTTTATATTTTTGTTCAGTGTAGTATATTTAGTTTACACGTTTACTAGGTCTGTTATTGTGAGTCTTCGGAAATTAAAGGTTCACATTACAGTTGCATCAATCACCTTTTTGGGTTACAGTATGGGATAAGTTCTGTCCCTTTGGGTTACAGTATGGGATAAGTTCTGTCCCTTTGGGTTATAGTATGGGATAAGTTCTGTCCCTTTGGGTTACAGTATGGGATAAGTTCTGTCCCTTTGGGTTACAGTATGGAATAAGTTATGTCCCTTTGGGTTATAGTATGGGATAAGTTCTGTCCCTTTGGGTTACAGTATGGGATAAGTTCTGTCCCTTTTGGGTTACAGTATGGGATAAGTTCTGTCCCTTTGGGTTACAGTATGGGATAAGTTCTGTCCCTTTGGGTTACAGTATGGAATATGTTCTGTCCCTTTGGGTTACAGTATGGGATAAGTTCTGTCCCTTTGGGTTATAGTATGGGATAAGTTCTGTCCATTTGGGTTACAGTATGGGATAAGTTCTGTCCCTTTGGGTTATAGTATGGGATAAGTTCTGTCCCTTTGGGTTATAGTATGGGATAAGTTCTGTCCCTTTTGGGTTACAGTATGGGATAAGTTCTGTCCCTTTGGGTTACAGTATGGGATAAGTTCTGTCCCTTTGGGTTACAGTATGGGATAAGTTCTGTCCCTTTGGGTTATAGTATGGGATAAGTTCTGTCCCTTTGGGTTACAGTATGGGATAAGTTCTGTCCCTTTGGGTTACAGTATGGAATAAGTTCTGTCCCTTTGGGTTACAGTATGGAATAAGTTCTGTCCCTTTGGGTTACAGTATGGGATAAGTTCTGTCCCTTTGGGTTATAGTATGGGATAAGTTCTGTCCATTTGGGTTACAGTATGGAATAAGTTCTGTCCTTTTGTATCGGACAGGTGCACCTCCCCCTGTCTACTCTGCTGAACACCACTCTGTTATGTCAACCTTCAACCAGCAGAGCGCAATCTTTGCATACGGGTATACAAATGTGGTTCATTCCAAGAGCCGTTTTGGTTTGGGTCTACAGTAGCTTCTTTGCTCTCTAGATCAATTCTATAATTCATGTTTTCTCACTGTATAACAAAGGTGAGAGCATTTCAAAGGGGATTGTTCTCTAATTGCGTAGGTGGAGCAACATTCTCCTCCCTAGAGAGCAAGATAAACAAATCCCTAAAGCGCCACTTCACCCCCTTGGGCTTTTCAAGGTGCATACAATGCAAAGGGAGAGATAGAGTTGAAATGTTACAATTTTCACAGAAGAATGAAATATAACAAAACTATTTGACATAGAAACACTGGATTTTCTGAGGTTTTTAAAACTATGTTTATTAGTTATAAAATAATGAAAAATAGGAATCCCTGAGGCCACTAGGTCATTTGACTGCAGGAAAGAGCTATGGCCTCTAGAAGTGCCAATGATATAAAACACAAAATATTAAGTAATATGCTGTAATGTTTGTAAACACTTCACCTAGCAGCCAACCTGCTTGCACCAATCCCTTGTAACTAAAGTAAAAATGAATGAATGTGAAATATAAACCCCCCCTTCTACTAATTTCATTCAGTCATCCATTAATCGATTCATTCCAATTATGGTAGCATTGACCTTTTTCAGTATAATACAGTACATTTTACAATATTGTACTGTGTCATTACACAGTACTTGCTTTGATACCATATTCATATTACAGTAGGTGTACAGTAATATAAAATACAGAATTTTACTTGCCACCAAGCTGCCTGTAAGCTACTGTCAAAATCACAGTAACCCCTTCACAAAGTATATCCCCGATAATTACATAGTGTGTTTGTGTGTGTGTGTGTGTGTGTGTGTGTGTGTGTGTGTGTGTGTGTGTGTGTGTGTGTGTGTGTGTGTGTGTGTGTGTGTGTGTGTGTGTGTGTGTGTGTGTGTGTGTGTGTGTGCACAGAGGGAGTGAGTTAGAGAAAAGGAGAGAGATTGTGGAAACTTCAAGAACAACAAACTCATGCAGACCAACAATGGGCGTTGTGCAATGGTAGTGGATGTTCCATTCCCATCATTCCAGAATGCTGCCCCCATATATCTGTTTTCAAATGTACCCTGTGTGTAATAAGAAACATGAATACAGTGTCACGTTCCTTATAAGGATCGGACCAAGGTGCAGCGTTGTATGCGTACATTCTTATTTATTAAAAGAATGAACACTGAACAAAATAACAAAATAACAAAACGAACCATGAAGCTATACAAATGAGTGCTGACAGGCAACTACACATAGACAAGAACCCACGAACACAAAAGGGAAAATGGCTACCTAAATATGATCCCCAATCAGAGACAACGATAAACAGAAAGAAGAAAAACCACCCCGAGAAGAAAAATGCCTCCCTTCGAGAAATCTATGGAGCTGATGCCTTTTAAACTAAAAAAATTCCTTGGTTGGTTCTTCTATTATAGTCTATTGTTCTATTCAATAGTCATTCAAGTGGTCTATAATAAGGTGGTAATGTTCTTCTGTTGTGCTTTTTCAAGTGACAAGAAAACATGAAGTGTGCAGTATTTGTATTAAATTCCCAAACAAGTTACCTGTGAGCAATTTTGCTGCTCTTAACATTATGGTAAATTATTGCGTCCAATAAAATGCAAGGAATGCTAACAGTTGTCTATTTGTGTGCTGTAACTGCAAAGGTGAATGTAGAGCGTTACCCCCATGAGAAGACCCTTCCCCTACTGGACAAGACCAAATTCCTGGTTCCATTCCAGCTGACCTTGGGTCAGTTCGTCTGTCTACTCAGATGAGCACTGGTTGGGTGTGTGTGAAAAAGGATATGTATTATGAGGAAATCAATGTGCATTTGCTGACAGTCTGTGTGTGTGTGTGTGTGTGTGTGTGTGTGTGTGTGTGTGTGTGTGTGTGTGTGTGTGTGTGTGTGTGTGTGTGTGTGTGTGTGTGTGTGTGTGTGTGTGTGTGTGTGTGTGTGTGTGTGTGTGTGTGTGTGTGTGTGGCTCAGGCCAATGAAGCAACATGCAGATTGTTCAATGCTAGGAAGCAGTATGTTGGAGTGTAGGTTATATACTGAATCATAGGCTGCAAGAGGTTACTAAATGACATTTCCAGAGGCACACTGACACACCTGATGGAGATGAAGCCATAGGCTGCGATGGCGGATGCGCTCGTCAAGGCAATAGCCTATCTCAAGATGATCTACTTTGAAAAACAGTGCTGCTGTTAGATACAATTTGGGAGTTGTTGGGAAAATATTTTCTATTGGTTCTACAGACAGATTAGTCTTCTCTTTTCAGCAGTAGGCATTTGCTTTCCAAAAGTTTTTCCCCACAATTGTATTTTGAAATCTGCAAAAGGCAAACTGACAGCCGCAACCAACCATAGAAATATAAACCATAGACAGCAGTTTCCATTGAAGTCAGGACTGGCATCCATTGCTAGTTTAACAGTCATATTGCCCCGGGTTAGATGTTACAAAATCCTTCTATGGAATATTTGTCTATGATCATAAAGGAGCAAGCTGTAGCCTATAGTTAGTATGCTGCCCAAGCTGCGGCCTTCCCAGCTATAGACATACCATAACTGCCATAATAAAGGAAACACTAAAGTTTACAAGGGATACAAAGTATATGTTATCGTGTGGGGTGCATTTTTCTGGCATGGTTTAGGTCCACTTGTAGAATCTATGCCGAGGTGCATTGAAACTGTACTGGCATCTGGTCATTGCGCAAAACCCTTTTTAAGACACTTTATGTTGATGTTTCCTTAATTTTGGCAGATACCTGCATGTGCTTGTGATAAACTTAATTCACAGCTATTTTTTTTATAAACTATTGATCCGCTGTGGCTAAAACATGCTCTCTGGTGTATTTTGAACATTGAGAGTGGTCTCCCGTGGTTGGATACCCCCCCCCTCCTCCCCCATCTGATGATTAGCAGAGCGGCCTATACTCATTGATAGCGTGCTCCTGAGTCCTCCTGTGGTTGGATACCCCCCCCCCTCTCCTCCCCCTTCTGATGATTAGCAGAGTGGCGGCAGGATGCAGCAGAGCCTATACTCATTGATAGCGTGCTCCTGAGTCCTCCTGTGGTTGTCGGTTCATTGTTTTCACCTGTCAAGTCTTTGACGAGGAAGTGACAGTGTCGGGGAGGAAAGGTTGGATTTTCAATCAATTGAGATTAAACTATGGGTTCTGTTCTCCCACCCTTCTACCTGATGAATGGCCTGTGAATCACTGTACTGCACCTCCGTCCTTCTCTTGGTTAGTTTCTGACCAGTTCCTGCTCTGACGGAGTTGGACTGAAATGATTGGACTCTATTTGATTTATAGATTTATTCAATGAGATTTAAGAAATAGAAAGAAACCTCTATAATAACTCTCTAATAATTGAGCAAAATATCAATAGAGATCATTAGCGTAACAGCAGAGAGAAATAGGGTGAAGAGGGATGTCCTAGCTTGTAGGGACTCACCCTGACACAAGTGAAATTCCTTCCTGTTGGGATATTTTATAACCTCCAGGAACCACTGTGGTCTGTTGGGTGATCTGGGGTCCCTCCCAAAGAAACATGTTGAAACTTGCATACTCCTTGCATCCTCGCTCCTCGTCTCCTTCTCAAAACCCAGGTCAGAGGGGCAGGACCTCTGGCTTTCAAATCAAATGGGTTTTGAGAAGGAGACGAGGAAATAGGACGCGAAGAGTATGCAATTAAGATCTTCCCATCGTCTGGTCTTACGTTTTAGCACTTAGCTCCTTTAAGATCTCCTTTCTGTCTTCCTAATAAATCATTATCATTCCTTTCTATCTTCCTCATGAAACATTATCATCCCTTTCTGTCTTCCTAATAAAACATTATCATTCCTTTCTGTCTTCCTAATAAAACATTATCATTCCTTTCTGTCTTCCTCATGAAACATTATCATTCCTTTCTGTCTTCCTCGTGAAACATTATCATTCCTTTCTGTCTTCCTCATGAAACATTATCATTCCTTTCTGTCTTCCTCGTGAAACATTATCATTCCTTTCTGTCTTCCTCATGAAACATTATCATTCCTTTCTGTCTTCCTCGTGTAACATTATCATTCCTTTCTGTCTTCCTCGTTATCAAACATTATCATTCCTTTCTGTCTTCCTCATTATCATTCCTTTCTGTCTTCCTCGAAACATTATCATTCCTTTCTGTCTTCCTCGTGAAACATTATCATTCCTTTCTGTCTTCCTCATGAAACATTATCATTCCTTTCTGTCTTCCTTGAAACATTATCATTCCTTTCTGAAACATTATCATTCCTTTCTGTCTTCCTCGTGAAACATTATCATTCCTTTCTGTCTTCCTTTCGTGAAACATTATCATTCCTTTCTGTCTTCCTCTGAAACATTATCATTCCTTTCTGTCTTCCTCATGAAACATTATCATTCCTTTTCCTCATCTTCCTCGTGAAACATTATCATTCCTTTCTGTCTTCCTCATGAAACATTATCATTCCTTTCTGTCTTCCTCATGAAACATTATCATTCCTTTCTGTCTTCCTCATGAAACATTATCATTCCTTTCTGTCTTCCTCATGAAACATTATCATTCCTTTCTGTCTTCCTCTGTTATTACACACGTTACAAGTTTGACAAAGTGTTACATGTGTTATTATTAGATGTGTTCATGTTGTATATCTGTGTTTTGTAAAATTCAATCTAATTGAAATTCCTAAATAAACTCCCTGTCCTTTTAGTGTATACTATGGTTTGATTTGTGGCGAGTCAAACAAGCTTGTCATTTACTATTCCCCATCCTAACAGCCTTGTGATCATGTAACAGCATGTCAGAAGTCATGACTTCACATGCATCACCCAAATCTCAGTAACTTCAGAGAGTCATGAGTTATATTAGTCATGTGTGGGAAAGAGGGATAGCTAGTCAGTTGTACAACTGAATGCCTTCAACTGAAATGTGTCTTGTGCATTTAACCCAACCCCTCTGAATCAGAGAGGTGTGGTGGGGGGGCTGCCTTAATCGACATCTTTGGCACTGGGGAAACAGTGGGTTAACTGCCTTGCTCAGAACTACAGATTTTATGTTGTCAGCTCAGGGATTCGATCCAGCAACCTTTTTCCTTACTGGTCCAATGCTCTAACCACTAGGCTACCTGCTGCCTGTATGGTTACTGGAACTAGACATGTGCCCCAGACATACCATACCATCTCTCATACACACACACACGTGTTACAAAACCCCCTGGCTGCTTCTAGTGCCATTTTTAAGTAGTCGACTGGGTGGGATTTTATATGGGTTAAGGACGGATCACATAATTCCATCCAGGTCATCAGGAGGGATCAGCCAATGAATGATACTGGTGAGGAAACATTCCATAACGGCAGGTGGTAGTAAATCGCCAACCTTGGCTTTATACCTGTTCTAACAACACACTATAGATGGCAGTGCACCCTTTCAGTTGGTTTTCCAACTCATAGAAGTAGCAGAAGAAGAAAATGTATTTCTTTCAAAATGATGTGCAACATCAATCGCCTCAATGGCACTGCCCATGCTCTCACAGACGGCATAATGGGACAGATACAATGTTGCAATGTCTAAGTCTATTGGGCCGAGGTACTTTCAGAGAAGGACAGTATGACAGAAATTGACTGATGGAGGTGGGGAGATGGCCTCAATGGCACTGCCCATGCTCTCACAGACGGCATCATGGGACAGATACAATGTTGCAATGTCTATCTAAGTCTATTGGGCTGAGGTATTTTCAGATAAGCACAGAATGACAGTGACCCAGAAATGGACTGGTGGAGGTAGAGAGAAAGAGAAGGAGAGAGAGAGACAGCTTTACAAACAGAGGTAGAGAGAGACAGCTTTACAAACAGGGGTAGAGAGAGACAGCTTTACAAGCAGTGGTAGAGAGAGACAGCTTTACAAACAGGGGTAGAGAGACAACTTTACAAACAGGGGTAGAGAGAGACAGCTTTACAAACAGGGGTAGAGAGACAGCTTTACAAACAGGGGTAGAGAGAGACAGCTTTACAAACAGGGGTAGAGAGAGACAGCTTTACAAACAGGGGTAGAGAGAGACAGCTTTACAAACGGGTAGAGAGACAACTTTACAAACAGGGGTAGAGAGAGACAGCTTTACAAACAGGGGTAGAGAGAGACATCTTTACAAACAGGGGTAGAGAGACAGCTTTACAAACAGGGGAAGATAAAGACAGAGGGAGAGAGACAGGGGAAGAGAAAGAGAGGCAGTCAGAGCATAAGGGTTGAGTTAAGAGGACGATATGCACATCAACTCACTTCACACCACCATAGCCATTCTAGCACCCTTTGCACAATGTGTTCTAAAACTGAAATACTGCTTTTGAAGAGTGGTTTAAACCGGACAACTGGGTGGGTCTCTCTCGGCTGTACATTCAGGCCATGCTGGAGTCAATGTTAAAGTGGCAAGGTTATTTTTGACATACTGTACTGTGCATGGCGTGTTATCTGTTCTATTTAATCAAGTGTGTAAAGAATACAGAGCGATGCTAAGGAAGATGTGTGAAATGGCTAATTAGTGTCTTGTCGCATGTCTTACATAATGTGCTGTTGGTATACTTTAGAATACTGATAGCTTTATACTACTACTGATATTATGATGACTTTGAAGTATAGAAGCAAGATCATTTGAGCGGTTAACAGAATGTTCTAGTTTAAGTGTGCTGTACAGATACTTTTAACACAGAAATTCAGTAGCCTATTACAAACACGCCACACAAGCACTGGATTGATAGAAACTTTTGAAACAGTATCTCATCCATATCCATTACTCACAAGAGGAACTATAGCATTTACAGGTCAGTCAGTAGAACAGTAACATATACATCGTGTATAGGAATAACTCAAGAGATTGCCCAAGTCCCAATCAAAATGAAAACAGTGTAAACCAGTTCAAACCTAATCCTGTCTCACCAGAGGCATGTTGTTGGGATCATGTGGAACAGGGTCAGAGCATGACAGAGTATCACACAGTCTGAGTTTCATGCTGGGCCCCGAGCTGAGGGTTTGACACAAGGCGTGTGTGTTTGATGCTGGCGAAAGATAACATAAACCCCCAAAATCAGGTTCTGAAAGGAGATAAAGATGCAGACAAATTCCGAGCTGTCATGGAGACACAAAGGAAACATAGAATAAATCAAGTGCAGTCACCATTGTGTAGTAGGTATAACCTTTGTGTGTAATGGGCATCAAGTTCAAATATTAAGAGGTGCAACAGAGCACAAAAACAAGCTTCAAGGTGTAAAGACACAGCTGCTTCTACAGATGTAAAATAACCCACATGCTGCATTCAAACAGCAGATGAGCCTGCTATACAGTAAACATACATGCACAGACTAACACACAGGAAATCAGATCAGAGTACCTTTGCGTAACTCACAGTTCTCATTCAAGCCCATTCTCAAACCCATTCTCCATTAGCTCGATGTCATTTGAGTGCCATGCACAAAGAGAAGGATCTATGATCACCATAGAGACAAGACATTGGGGGCAAAACAACTAGGCAGGGTTGGGGGGCTGTCATCATAATGGTATGTGAGTTGTGAAAAAGTAAACATCAAGTGCAATCAATCAAGTACATCACTGTCACTGTCAACTACATTTATTTTCAGCAAACTTAACATGTGTAAATATTTGTATGAACATAAGATTCAACAGAGACATAAACTGAACATGTTCCACAAACATGTGACTAACAGAAATGGAATAATGTGTCCCTGAACAAAGGGGGGGGGTCAAAATCAAAATAAGTCAAGTTCTGCAGTGCATCTCCTCCACATGGACTGCAACAGATTTGACAGTTCTTGCTGAGATGTTACCCCACTCTTCCACCAAGGCGCCTGCACGTTCCCGGACATTTCTGGGGGGAATGACCCTAGCCCTCACCCTCCGATCCAACAGGTCCCAGACGTGCTCAATGGGATTGAGATCTGGCCTCTTCGCTGGCCATGGCAGAACACTGACATTCCTGTCTTGCAGGAAATCACGCACAGAACGAGCAGTATGGCTGGTGGCATTGTAATGCTGGAGGGTCATGTCAGGATGAGCCTGCAGGAAGGGTACCACATGAGGGAGGATGTCTTCCCTGTAATGCACAGCGTTGAGATTACCTGCAATGACAACAAGCTCAGTCAGATGACACTGTGACACACCGCCCCAGACTGACGGACCCTCCACCTCCATCCCGCTCCAGAGTACAGGCCTTATTCCTTCCACGATAAATGCGAATCCGACTATCACCCCTGGTGAGACAAAACCGCGCCTCGTCAGTGAAGAGCACTTTTTGCCAGTCCTGTCTGGTCCAGCGACGGTGGGTTTGTGCCCATTGGCGATGTTGTTGCCGGTGAGGTCTGGTGAGGACCTGCCTTACAACAGGCATACAAGCCCTCATTCCAGCCTCTCGCGGACAGTTTGAGCACTGATGGAGGGATTGTGTGTTCCTGGTGTAACTCGGGCAGTCGTTGTTGCCATCCTGTACCTGTCCCGCAGGTGTGATGTTTGGATGTACCAAGCCTGTACAGGTGTTGTTACACGTGGTCTGCCACTGCCCGGACGATCAGCTCTCCGTCCTGTCTCCCTGTAGCGCTGTCTTAGGCATCTCACAGTACAGACATTGCAATTTATTGCCCTGGCCACATCTGCAGTCCTCATGCCTCCTTGCAGCATGCCTAAGGCACGTTCATGCAGATGAGCAGGGACCCTGGGCATCTTTCTTTTGGTGTTTTTCAGTCAGTAGAAAAGGCCTCTTTAGTGTCCTAAGTTTACAGAACTATGACCTGAATTGCCTACCTTCTGTAAGCTGATAGTGTCTTAACGACCATCCCACAGGTGCATGTTCATTAATTGATGGTTCAAGCATGGGAAACAGTGTTTAAACACTTTACAATTAAGATCTGTTAAGTTATTTGGATTTTTACAAATTATCTTTGAAAGACAGGGTCCTGAAAAAGGGACATTTCTTTTTTGCTGAGTTTAGTTTGTTGAGTGGAAGTGTAAACATTTGGTTACTCTCTCAAGTGCTCACAGTTTGAATCAAATATGGAAATAAGAACATTTGAATTATGCTAAACTGGCACATCTAGACATGCCAACAATATCTAGGGTTGAGGTGAAACCAGTCTAGTAGTTTAAAACCTTTTGAAAGCTTCAATAGTTTAAACCCAAAAGTTTCTCTTTAAATGTGTCAAAGTTCTGGAACTTTCTCAACTGTGCTTCCAGCTTTCTAAATGATCTCCACATGTTCACCATGAATGTGTTCCAGAATCTCATAATCACTTCCTTCTTCCTCTGTCAGTATCTTCAGTTGATCAGTAGGCCTACAGCTGTATCTCTACGCTCTTGGTCAAAACATATTTAACAAGCAGATACATAAGTGGAGTCTGGTCCTCAGGTGCTTGTGTCCAGCTCAGCTGACAGTGACCGGTTCTCACCTACAGGGGTACTTATGTATTCAATTCAATACAGGTAGACATTTCAAAATAAGAGTTTCCAACATACACTACTTAATTGGGATAAATATTACATTTTTATTAAATCGGAGAAAATAATAAAACGGAAGCATTTGAAAACATCTCATAGTAAACCGACAGGAAATACAAAAATATAGATAAAACAATTCTAAGTTAATCTTTTTTCTCCAAAAAGAACAAGTTCATTACGTTTCTTTGGATCAACATATGGACAGTATATTTTAAATGTCTTTAACCCGTTTCCCATCTCCTCACGCAGCTTCAACACATTATGTTACATTACTCTCCACCCGCCCAACCCTCCCTCAGCAAATATTCATTAACATTTCCACCACAACGCAAAACAAGCCCTCCCTCACCCAGCCCTCCCCAGGTTCATCAGATTGCGTTTCCCCCCCCTTCCTCCCAGCAACACATCACTCTCCCATATCAATCTCCTGGTGGCGTTTAGAAGGTGGCACCAGGTGTTCCGGAAGTTTACCCGGCAGCTCATGTCCCTCCAGCTTCACTCTGATCAGGTGATTGGCCAACGCAAACTCCTCATCGTCTAGGTAACCATCCTTATCCACGTCGGCCAGCTTCCAGATCTTGCCCAGGACCGTGTTGGGCAGCTTGGACTTCACCATCTCCTTCTTGGCTGCCGCGCCCGACACTTTCCCATTGATCGGTGACAGCGTGTAGAAAATCTCATCGTACGAAGGTTTGTCCCGCGCCACCACCCACTCCAGCTCATCGATGCCTTCCCCGGCACCCTCTCCGTAGCCGTGGCCGAAGGGGCCGGACATGGTGCCTACAAAGGCACCTCCGTGGACAGCCTGGCTGGGCATGGCGGCTTCCTCCTGGCGGACCAGGGTCATGAGGCGAGCGATGTCGTTGGCCAACATGTCCTCCACAGCCTCCAGTAGCTTGGGCTTCATGGTAGAGAACTTAGAGAAGTCGTGGCCAGCCAGGAGCTCCTATAGAGACGAGGGAGAGTGGAGATGTATACTACACTGCTCAAAAAATAAGGGGAACACTAAAATAGATCTGAATGAATGAAATATTCTATTAAATACTTTTTTCTTTCCATAGTTGAATGTGCTGACAACAAAATCACATAAAAATTATCAATGGATATCAAATTTATCAACTCATGGAGGTCTGGATTTGGAATCACACTCAAAATTAAAGTGGAAAACCACACTACAGGCTGATCCAACTTTGATGTAATGTCCTTAAAACAAGTCAAAATGAGGCTCAGTAGTGTGTGTGGCCTCCATGTGCCTGTATGACCTCCCTACAACGCCTGGGCATGCTCCACTCCTTTATTGGGGGTGTCTTGCTAATTGCCTATAATTTCCACCTGTGTCTATTCCATTTGCACAACAGCATGTGAAATGTATTGTCAATCAGTGTTGCTTCCTAAGTGGACAGTTTGATTTCACAGAAGTGTGATTGACTTGGAGTTACATTGTGTTGTTTAAGTGTTCCCTTTATTTTTTTGAGCAGTGTATGTTAAAGGTCTGACATCAGTAACAAATAATATGTTAATCATTGGATGGTCTTCATTACTTCAACAACATAATACAGAGGACGGGATAAGACCTCAGTTTATAGAGTCACATTGATTAACCTCTGGTGGGTTCGGACAATATTCCAGCAACATTTCTCTGAGGAAACAAAGGCTTAACTAGATATAGATTCAGAGGCTCCATCTCACCTGCATTTTCTTGAGTTTAGGGAAGTCTCCAGGGGAGATCTGATGTTCCCTCTCTATCTTCAGGTACGTCTCTCCCAGGTTGGCGATCAGCTCCTTCTTCTTGTTCTCCTTTCCAAACACACTGGGCATCTCCTTCTTCAGAGAGATGATGATGTAGGCATGGACCTGGACAAAGGTTAAAAGTTCACACAACCTATAGAAACAAGCTATTGACCAGACTGATATTCTGCCATAATAAACCATCTAGTTGAGGATGTAGACATGGACAAGGGTTCAAACATCCTCGAGAAACTACCTGTTGGCCATACAAAAAAAAATACTACGAGCTTTAACGCTGCTCCTTTCTGCAAAAGTGCCCTCTTGGATATTCACTTATTCCAAGTCCCAGTCTTTCAATTTAGCTTAAATAGAACAACGAGTTAATAATGGTGAGCGCGTGTTGCACCTTTTCAATAATACATTTTTTAAATAAATGTTGCACCTCGACTCCCGTTGGTTGAGTGCCCTCCACTTCCTTCTCTTTTCCTATACCCCCATACATTCCTACAAACATCTGGACCCCTCCCCTCACCTTAGCAAGCCGTGCCCTTTTGATGAGGTCGTTGAGTTTCCGTATCGCTGCGTTCCGGGGCAGCCCCTGGATGTCCTGGAACAAGTCCTGTTCCTCAGCCTCAAACAGCTTCCTGTTGTCAGCGATCAGGAGAGGCTGGGCCCAGAACGACCCGATGTACACTCTGACCACCTAAGGACCACAATACACATAAATCAATAAAGACAAAGACAAATAAATATATGGGTTCCTGAGTGATGCAGAGGTCTAAGGCACAGCATCTCAGTGCTAGAGGCGTCACCACAGACACCCTGGTTCTGTGGTGGTGTTTGTTTCACAGAGGTCTAAGGCACAGCATCTCAGTGCTAGAGGCGTCACCACAGACACCCTGGTTCTGTGGTGGTGTTTGTTTCACAGAGGTCTAAGGCACAGCATCTCAGTGCTAGAGGCGTCACCAGACACCCTGGTTCTGTGGTGGTGTTTGTTTCTCAGAGGTCTAAGGCACAGCATCTCAGTGCTAGAGGCGTCACCAGACACCCTGGTTCTGTGGTGGTGTTTGTTTCACAGAGGTCTAAGGCACAGCATCTCAGTGCTAGAGGCGTCACCACAGACACCCTGGTTCTGTGGTGGTGTTTGTTTCACAGAGGTCTAAGGCACAGCATCTCAGTGCTAGAGGCGTCACCACAGACACCCTGGTTCTGTGGTGGTGTTTGTTTCACAGAGGTCTAAGGCACAGCATCTCAGTGCTAGAGGCGTCACCACAGACACCCTGGTTCTGTGGTGGTGTTTGTTTCACAGAGGTCTAAGGCACAGCATCTCAGTGCTAGAGGCGTCACCACAGACACCCTGGTTCTGTGGTGGTGTTTGTGGCTCAGCGGTCTAAGGCACAGCATCTCAGTGCTAGAGGCGTCACCAGACACCCTGGTTCTGTGGTGGTGTTTGTTTCACAGCGGTCTAAGGCACAGCATCTCAGTGCTAGAGGCGTCACCACAGACACCCTGGTTCTGTGGTGGTGTTTGTGGCTCAGCGGTCTAAGGCACAGCATCTCAGTGCTAGAGGCGTCACCAGACACCCTGGTTCTGTGGTGGTGTTTGTTTCACAGCGGTCTAAGGCACAGCATCTCAGTGCTAGAGGCGTCACCACAGACACCCTGGTTCTGTGGTGGTGTTTGTTTCACAGAGGTCTAAGGCACAGCATCTCAGTGCTAGAGGCGTCACCACAGACACCCTGGTTCTGTGGTGGTGTTTGTTTCACAGAGGTCTAAGGCACAGCATCTCAGTGCTAGAGGCGTCACCACAGACACCCTGGTTCTGTGGTGGTGTTTGTTTCTCAGCGGTCTAAGGCACAGCATCTCAGTGCTAGAGGCGTCACCAGACACCCTGGTTCTGTGGTGGTGTTTGTTTCACAGCGGTCTAAGGCACAGCATCTCAGTGCTAGAGGCGTCACCACAGACACCCTGGTTCTGTGGTGGTGTTTGTGGCTCAGCGGTCTAAGGCACAGCATCTCAGTGCTAGAGGCGTCACCAGACACCCTGGTTCTGTGGTGGTGTTTGTTTCACAGCGGTCTAAGGCACAGCATCTCAGTGCTAGAGGCGTCACCACAGACACCCTGGTTCTGTGGTGGTGTTTGTGGCTCAGCGGTCTAAGGCACAGCATCTCAGTGCTAGAGGCGTCACCAGACACCCTGGTTCTGTGGTGGTGTTTGTTTCACAGCGGTCTAAGGCACAGCATCTCAGTGCTAGAGGCGTCACCACAGACACCCTGGTTCTGTGGTGGTGTTTGTGGCTCAGCGGTCTAAGGCACAGCATCTCAGTGCTAGAGGCGTCACCAGACACCCTGGTTCTGTGGTGGTGTTTGTTTCACAGCGGTCTAAGGCACAGCATCTCAGTGCTAGAGGCGTCACCACAGACACCCTGGTTCTGTGGTGGTGTTTGTGGCTCAGCGGTCTAAGGCACAGCATCTCAGTGCTAGAGGCGTCACCAGACACCCTGGTTCTGTGGTGGTGTTTGTTTCACAGCGGTCTAAGGCACAGCATCTCAGTGCTAGAGGCGTCACCAGACACCCTGGTTCTGTGGTGGTGTTTGTTTCACAGAGGTCTAAGACACAGCATCTCAGTGCTAGAGGCGTCACCAGACACCCTGGTTCTGTGGTGGTGTTTGTTTCACAGCGGTCTAAGGCACAGCATCTCAGTGCTAGAGGCGTCACCACAGACACCCTGGTTCTGTGGTGGTGTTTGTTTCACAGCGGTCTAAGGCACAGCATCTCAGTGCTAGAGGCGTCACCAGACACCCTGGTTCTGTGGTGGTGTTTGTTTCACAGAGGTCTAAGGCACAGAATCTCAGTGCTAGAGGCGTCACCAGACACCCTGGTTCTGTGGTGGTGTTTGTTTCACAGAGGTCTAAGGCACAGCATCTCAGTGCTAGAGGCGTCACCAGACACCCTGGTTCTGTGGTGGTGTTTGTTTCACAGCGGTCTAAGGCACAGCATCTCAGTGCTAGAGGCGTCACCAGACACCCTGGTTCTGTGGTGGTGTTTGTTTCACAGAGGTCTAAGGCACAGCATCTCAGTGCTAGAGGCGTCACCAGACACCCTGGTTCTGTGGTGGTGTTTGTTTCACAGAGGTCTAAGGCACAGCATCTCAGTGCTAGAGGCGTCACCAGACACCCTGGTTCTGTGGTGGTGTTTGTTTCACAGAGGTCTAAGGCACAGCATCTCAGTGCTAGAGGCGTCACCAGACACCCTGGTTCTGTGGTGGTGTTTGTTTCACAGACGTCTAAGGCACAGCATCTCAGTGCTAGAGGCGTCACCAGACACCCTGGTTCTGTGGTGGTGTTTGTGGCTCAGCGGTCTAAGGCACAGCATCTCAGTGCTAGAGGCGTCACCAGACACCCTGGTTCTGTGGTGGTGTTTGTGGCTCAGCGGTCTAAGACACTGCATCTCAGTACTAGAGGCGTCACCACAGACACCCTGGTTCTGTGGTGGTGTTTGTGGCTCAGCGGTCTAATGCACTGCATCTCAGTGCTAGAGGCGTCACCAGACACCCTGGTTCTGTGGTGGTGTTTGTGGCACAGAGGTCTAATGCACTGCATCTCAGTGCTAGAGGCGTCACCAGACACCCTGGTTCTGTGGTGGTGTTTGTGGCTCAGCGGTCTAAGACACTGCATCTCAGTGCTAGAGGAGTCACTACAGACACCCTGGTTTGATTCCAGGCTGTATCACAACTGGCCGTGATTGGGAGTCCCATAGGGTGGCGCACAATTGGCCCAGCGTCGTCCGGGTTGGGGTTTGTCCGGGTTCGGCCGTCATTGTAAATAAGAATTTGTTCTTACCTGACTTGCCTAGTTAAATAAATCAAACATGTATACCGTACCAGTCAAAAGTTGGACACCTACTCATTCAAGGGTTTTTCTTTATTTTAATTTTTATACATTGTAGAATAATAGTGAAGACATCAAAACAATGAAATAACAAATATGGAATAATGTAGTAACCAAAAAGTGTTAAATCAAAATGTATTATATATATTTGAGATTCTTCAGAGTAGCCACCCTTTGCACACTATTGGCATTCTCTCAACCAGCTTCATTAGGTAGTCACCTGGAATGCATTTCAATTAACAGGTGTGCCTTGCTAAAAGTTAATTTGTGGAATTTCTTTCCTTCTTAATGCGTTTGAGCCAATCAGTTGTGTTGTGACAAGGTAGGGTTGGTAAACAGAAGATAGCCCTATTTGGTAAAAGATCAAGTCTATATTATGGCAAGAACAGCTCAAATAAGCGAATAAGAGAAATGACAGTCCATCATTACTTTAAGACATGAAGGTCAGTCAATCCGGTAAAATTTCAAGAACTACTAAAGTTTCTTCAAGTGCAGTCGCAAAAACCATCAAGCGCTATGATGAAACTGGCTCTTATGGAGGACCACCACAGGAAAAGAAGACCCAGAGTTACCTCTGCTGCTGAGGATACGTTCATTAGTTACCAACCTCAGAAATTGCAGCCCAAATAAATGCTTCACAGAGTTCAAGTAACAGACCTCTGAACAGTTAATGTTGAGATGAGACTGCGTGAAAATCAGGCCTTCATGGTCAAATTGCTGCAAAGAAACCACTACTAAAGAACACCAATAAGAAGAGACTTGCTTGGGCCAAGAAACACAATCAATGGACATTAGACAGGTGGAAATCTGTCCTTTGGTCTGATGAGTCCAAATGTGAGATTTTTGGTACCAACCACCATGCTTCTGTGAAACGCAGAGTAGGTGAATGGATGACTTCCGCATGTGTGGTTCACACCGTGAAGCATGGAGGTGGTGGTGTGTGGGGGCTTTGCTAGTGACACTGAGGGTGATTTATTTAGAATTCAAGGCACACTTGACCAGCATGGCTACCACAGCATTCTGCAGCGAAACTCCATCCCATCTGGTTTGCGCTTAGTGGGACTATCATTTGTTTTTCAACAGGACAATGACCCAACACACCTCCAGGCTGTGTAAGTGCTATTTGACTAAGAAGCAGAGTGATGGAGTGCTGCATCAGATGACCTGGCCTCCACAATCACCTGACCTCAACCCAATTGAGATGGTTTAGGATGAGTTGGACCGCAGAGTGAAGGAAAAGCAGCCAACAAGTGCTCAGCATATGTGGGAACTCCTTCAAGACTGTTGGAAAAGCCTTGCAGGTGACTACCTCATGAAGCTGGTTGCTTTGGTTACTACATGATTCCATGTCTTATTTCATAGTGATGTCTTCACTATTATTCTACAAATGTAGAAAATAGTAAAAATAAAGAAAAACCCTTGAATGACTAGGCGTGTCCAAACTTTTGACTGGTACTGTGTGTGTGAGATATAGAGATATAGATAAGTACTCAGATCCAGACTCATTGAGAAAAAACGAACATCCATGGGTGTGGGGTAGCATTTGGCCGTAGCAAGGAGTCTGGGTAGCCAGGCACGGCCCCAGCAGGACCACAATGGAAATAAGTTGGTTGACTTTAAGGTAAACTTGACGGTACACTTCACATCCTTAATGTTTGTGCTGTAGTCTGATGACTAAGGCAACTCTATATGCATTTTAAATTGTCTGCATCTGAAATGGCACCCTATTCCCAAAATAGTGCGCTAATTTTGACCATGGCAAAGTAGTGCACTATATAGGGAAGAGAATGCCATTTGAAAGACCTATGTGGACCCTTTTTAAAATAGGTGCACTATATTGGGAATAGGGTGGCATTTGGGACGCACATTTGTCGAAATGAATGTTTTTAAAATTTTACCTCGGGGGTATTAATGATCTTCCCCAGCGACCACATGAGGGCGCCGTAGACCCTCATCAGCTGCTGCGTGTTGATCTGGTCAGCCTTGTTCAGCACCACGCGCATCTTGTCCTCGTGGTTCTTCAGGGCGCGGATCACCTCAGAGAACTCGTCTGAGATGTCCAGCTTGTGGGCGTCAAACAGGAGGATGATGCGGTCCACGCGCTCCGCAAACCACTCCAGTACTGCTGCAAAGTCATACCCTGTAGAGATGCAACGGGAGGAGGGTTATGGTGTACACACACACACACACACACACCAATAATTATGTTGAGGAGGAACCCCAAATGAGACTGAGGAGAATGATGAGATGTTGGAGACAAAATAAAGAGGAAAAGTGGGTTTGGATTGTGGTGTATTCTGAGGGTTGGACATGAGCATGATACTATAATTGACAATTACATACTGTAACTATAGACAATATACAACGCGTTTCAAAACGTTGCTGATGCAGCAATGAGACATCATCGTAATTGAAATGGGGGGGGGTAAAATACATACACACACATACATATATAAAAATAACTAACGTATACAGTTCCATCCTCTTTGACCTGTTTAAGAAACAACAGGAAACAGGCTGAAAAACAATTGGAACAGAGAGGCCTTTTGCTTTTCTGAACAGAAGCCTAGGAAGTTCTGGCACAGCGAGTCGAGGCTCTTTAAAAAGAAAATAAAGAAATAGAAAGAGAGAATGATGGTTTTGATTGGTGCCGGTGTCATCTGATCTGAGAAGAATGCAGTCAGTCTGTCTAAAAACCTCATCTACGCAGCTGACCACACAATCAGCACCAGCTCTGCTGCACATGCATTGCAGGGGGAGACTGTGCGTGCGTGTCGTGGGGGGGGGGGAAGTGTGGGAGACAGTCTACCTAGTGTCCCCACAATGACAACTACACCACTCTCTACAGTCTACCCATGTTCAGGCCTTCCCCACTATCGCCCCACAATGCCAAGTGTTGCTTCGAACCCAGTCCCCGGCACGGTCATACTGCTGATGAACAATACAGTCAGCCCTGTGTGTGGAATCATAGCCGGAAGGAATGCGCTATTCCAGTATCATGCCCCCCCCCCCTCGTAGGATCCCTCTCCCTCTTTCACTTGTAAGGGGGGGAAAACTGACCCAATAAAAGATGATTTTATAAAATCAGCAGAATCAACCAATAAGGAAAATATTGGCGGAGCAATATCTGAAGAACGCAAAATAGGGGGATATGGGGAAATTCAGTCATCTCTCGTCAGCATCGCTTCCTAGGACCAATATGTCATACAAGACAGTTGGATTAGATACATATATTTTCTCTCAAGAGGAGTGTATTTGATACTACTCTCTCCTTTTCAGTGAGTTTTAAATGGCGTGTGTTACCTCTGACCCACTTTGAGTGGTTGACACTGTCAGGCTTAACACATTTATTGAGATAACGGTGATATATTAGTTTGTGTGTGGCTGACCTCTGCTTATTCTCTGTTTCTCTCCTGACAAGATTCCAGGGGTATCGATGATACTGATGCTCTCCAGGACTGGGTTGGGCATCTGAGCACACATAAATCTGCAAGGAGAGAGAGGAAGAGAGGTGAGGATGTTGAAACTAAACTAGGCATTAATGTAGGCCCAAACTATGCTTCCAGTCAACCTGTCATTGCTGGAAATGGAAACTGAATGGTTTGACTGGAAGTGGAACAAAGCTCAATTCAAACAAGGAGAGAACTGTTTTCTGTTTGAGTTGAATGCTGCATAATTTCTTCAATTGTCCATAGAATAACCTTGATTCACTGTCCAAGCCCATACAACACATGATGTTGTCATCTTGCATTAGTCAACCCAAACATAAAGGTTTTTCAACAAAGTTGGAGCAAACAATGACACAGATATAATCACATGTTTTGTATCTGGAGAGAGAGGGCAAGGTCAGTCAAACAGAAAACTGCAGTTTCCTCAAGCAGGAACAAAGAAGGGGATTGTTACGCTTTACAATTTCTATTCCTTCTCAACCCAGAACTCTGCTGTCCCACCGCTCCCTCGGGAACAGACATTCCCGGACACCGCTCCCTCGGGAACAGACATTCCCCGGACACCGCTCCCTCGGGAACAGACATTCCCCGGACACCGCTCCCTCGGGAACAGACATTCCCCGGACACCGCTCCCTCGGGAACAGACATTCCCCGGACACCGCTCCCTCGGGAACAGACATTCCCCGGACACCGCTCCCTCGGGAACAGACATTCCCCGGACACCGCTCCCTCGGGAACAGACATTCCCCGGACACCGCTCCCTCGGGAACAGACATTCCCCGGACACCGCTCCCTCGGGAACAGACATTCCCGGACACCGCTCCCTCGGGAACAGACATTCCCGGACACCGCTCCCTCGGGAACAGACATTCCCGGACACCGCTCCCTCGGGAACAGACATTCCCGGACATTATGCTACAGGCATTAGGTCACAAGACTACTAGAACTAAGCTCTTAACTTACATTTTGTCAGGAGAGCAGATCTATCCTACAACTGGAGAGGGGGAGGGAGAGAACCTTTAAGGCCAAACAACAAGTCAAAGAAATATGTGGGAGGGTGGGAGATCCTGTGGTAAAGTAGTATCATATTACAATGAGAATATTTGCCAAGTATAACAAAAACGTAAATTTTTCCACTTCAGCTTTTCGTATGTTATACATTCTGTGGCACTCTGTCCAAGCCTTCCCGTGTATCTAACATTTTCCACACAATTGGGCTAACCTCAGAATCTCTCTCCATCACACACTCAAACAGTAACTCACATCCTGCTGTCCCCCTCCTCACCCCGAGCCCCCACCAGGCAGACCTTCAACTTCCCAAAGTGAATTAATACTATCAGCATTGCCATTCATTGTATGAGCGATGAGGACGTTTCGGAGTGTACTTCTGTGGAAGACAAGTAGGCCTGCGTACTTTACAACACATTTCACTTTGAGATGTTACTGGAAGCCCGCATGCAGTAATGTGCAGTCAGTCAGTGTCCTGAAATAACAGGCTGAGTTCAGTAAAACGGAACCCCAACCCATTCCCGCTGACTCTTACTACTCCCTCTCGGTTACAAAAGTCATCAGTCTTGTTGTGAAACAGCCCGTCTCATGGGCCTTGTGATGCCTTGTTCATCTCATCAATTAGCCTCTAAGCAAGGCTAATTATCAATTGATTCTCATTGACCTTCACGGCTATGAATCAACAAAAATCAATTGTACATATGCATCCTGGGTAATGTAGTACCCTAGAACAGAGATGAGGAGGAGTTTAATCCAGCATTAGTGTTGACCCATGTGTCTTGAGCTAGCATATGGCGGTGTGTGAGGCACCACAGCTAATCTGGGGTTGAGGAAATCCCCTATCATCGCCAGGTTGAGCACAGGACTTCCTCTAAAACCTGCAGTAAGTCAGTCTGTGTCTCTCCAACATGGAGAGAGACAAGGCCAGGGTTATCAGACCATCTGTTTGAGTGCTGTGTATTGTGGTGCCAGCAAAGCTCTCACAGAGGGGAGATAGACCTTCTCTCTAGAGGATACTTCAGCAAAGCTCTCACAGAGGGGAGATAGACCTTCTCTCTAGAGGATACTTCAGCAAAGCTCTCACAGAGGGGAGATAGACCTTCTCTCTAGAGGATACTTCAGCAAAGCTCTCACAGAGGG
Organism: Oncorhynchus masou masou; assembly: GCF_036934945.1. Taxonomy (NCBI): domain Eukaryota; kingdom Metazoa; phylum Chordata; class Actinopteri; order Salmoniformes; family Salmonidae; genus Oncorhynchus; species Oncorhynchus masou. Next base: position 16,771,402 of record NC_088220.1, on the reverse strand, counting down.
GAGATAGACCTTCTCTCTAGAGGATACTTCAGCAAAGCTCTCACAGAGGGGAGATAGACCTTCTCTCTAGAAGACACTTGAGCAAAGGACACTACAATAAATACAACCTTGAAGGATTGTGTGTTTGAAGCCACAGAACAGACAGACTAATCGATTGCTGTCATAATGCCACGTTGAACAACTGACTGTGGTGTCAGAATGCACCATAGAACAGTCTGGATTGCTGAATCACTTTGATGTATCATGATCATGAGTAACTCAACACACAAGACCAGCTGAGACCTGAGAAGCCATAGCCTAGATGCTGACTGACTGTCACACTACCATAAAGAACATACCAGCACTGCAATTTGACTAGGATTTCCTAATGCCTCATAGCAGGCAGAAGCCTCAGTGAGAGTTGGCCAGCTGTTACTACTGATGTGGCAACTGTAGCCTGCCCTGGGGTGTGCAACTAAGGAGAAGACAGATAACACACTTTTGCCTGGCTACTCAAAACAAACCATGATTTTCCATTTACCTTACAGTGCTGCTGCAGGCTAAACAGGCTAAACAATGCTGACAGACTAGGCCGTGACTATAGTTTAGATTAGGCTATTGGTATTGTTATACTGTTCAAACAGCCCAAGGGGGAAAGGATGTCTCAACTTGGCAGGGTGACTTTTACAGGTGGGTTAACAGGCATGGTGGATGGAACAGATACTACAATCTGTTGTGGTGATGAAATAAAGGGGAATGACAGGAGGAACAGTAGAGATCGTTTTGTTTCAAAGAGTCCCTACATGCAGAGGCTTGTGAGGGAGGGATTATGGAATGTTGAGAGAGGTGTTACCATAGAGATCCTATGAAATTCCTCATTTATGGGTGTCACCTGATAGCCATAAGCTCCCCTGGGGCCTGGGAATTTGGCATGAGTATTTATTTACCTGTTGAGGAACGCGTTACCAAATGCGTTGAGTTTGCGGAAGGGTTTTTTGGGGTCGACAACCAAGGCGTTTCCAGGTATCATCCCGTCCTGGTCACCGTGCATCACGGCTATGAATGAGTCGGTCGTCGGCTCGGGCCCTATCCTCATACCGGGAAAGTCCTGCTCCATCAGGTGCCGAATAAAGGTGGTTTTCCCGGTCGAGTACTGACCGACCAAGAGAACCATGGGTTTGTTGTCGAAGTCGGCATCTTCGAGCGACGGTGAGTGAAAGTCGTGGAATTGGTAGGTGTCCTCCAGGGGAAAGAGTTTAGTCCGATATAGTTTTTTCAACCCTTGCGAAACATCCTGGAACTGTTCAGGCGTTTTTTTGTCCCTACTGCGGAACATGTTGAGCTGGTTTGACACAGCAGTGTCACTTTCGATCTGAAAACAAGAGAGAGATGGCGAACGTAGCTAGCGCAACTATCACATACAACAGTAGTAGAGTAACATTAGCTAGAGATTCTAAAGTAGGCGGGGTCTTGAAGTGTTGATCGTTCCTCCTTCCAGACTAGCCAAACACGCCCCAGCTAGTTATTACTAGTAGCCAATCAACCGCCAAGCACAAATCCCACTCCATTACCTTGAGAATTAATGTATCTAGACAGCTATCTTTGTAGGAGTTGAGAGCGTAATTTATCTTAAACGTTTAATAAAAAACACACGCTATCCGTTAAAAGGAGGGATAAACTGTCCTTTTGTGTTTGAGGCCGCGTTCACCGGCTGACTGACACTTGTGTGTGTGTGAGACACGCAGGAAGTGGAATGTGAACGTCAAAATAAATGTCCCAGCGAAATAATGAAGTGCGTAGGCCTATGATTGCTCAAACTCATTCAGATGATGGTGAGGAATCATGATGAAGTAACAGCCAATTAATACCTGACTTCTCGTCTGCTGGTTTGGCCTCCCTATTCTGCAATTCATTAAAAGATGGACTCAGCTTTATAGTGGCCCATCTGATAGCCAAAGAAGCATCTGCTGTGTGTATGATTGTGTGTGTATGATTGTGTGTGTGCGTTTTCATTGTTGGCCCAAATATGTGGTAGGCTGTGTTAAAGACCAGATACCGTGACAAGGAGAGACAATTACCATAAATACCAGTATCTTTATTGTGAAAAGAAACATTATACAAATACATGAGTATTGAAAGTGCTATTCAGGTACATACAAGTACATAGACAACGTCACATACAGTAGATTTAGGTCTACACCGTACATCCAGGGTGACGACCAGAGGTGTCTCTCCGCCCATAACAGCAGCTCCACTGGAACTCTGAGCTATTCCATATGGAGATGCTGTTACAGCCAGCGAGCACCAGACACTGGAGCTACACTGCACCTTATCACACAGCCATAAACCCACAATATTCAACAGTAAACCATTTAAGTACTGTATCACAAATCTCAAGGAGTCATGTCATGTAGTGTGAGATTAGACTGCCTCCTGTTGATCAAGGAGAATTACAACACAGAGCTTCAAAATTGATACATACTTCATGTTGTTACTTTTTGATCTAGCTTTTTGCTAATTTTCAATACAGATTGTGTATCACTTATTATGGCAATAAAATCATGGTGATTATCTGAATGATAGAATATGACTAAAGGGCATGGTGATTATCTGAATGATAGAATATGACGAAAGGGCATGGTGATTATATGAATGAAAGAATATGACTAAAGGGCATGGTGATTATCTGAATGATAGAATATGACTAAAGGGCATGTTGATTATCTGAATGATAGAATATGACTAAAGGGCATGGTGATTATCTGAATGATAGAATATGACTAAAGGGCATGATTGATTATAAAGAATATGACTAAAGGGCATGGTGATTATCTGAATGATAGAATATGACTAAAGGGATTATCTGAATGATAGAATATGACTAAAGGGCATGGTGATTATCTGAATGATAGAATATGACTAAAGGGCATGTTGATTATCTGAATGATAGAATATGACTAAAGGGCATGGTGATTATCTGAATGATAGAATATGACTAAAGGGCATGTTGATTATCTGAATGATAGAATATGACTAAAGGGCATGTTGATTATCTGAATGATAGAATATGACTAAAGGGATTATCTGAATGATAGAATATGACTAAAGGGCATGTTGATTATCTGAATGGTAGAATATGACTAAAGGGCATGGTGATTATCTGAATGATAGAATATGACTAAAGGGCATGTTGATTATCTGAATGATAGAATATGACTAAAGGGCATGTTGATTATCTGAATGATAGAATATGACTAAAGGGCATGTTGATTATCTGAATGATAGAATATGACTAAAGGGCATGGTGATTATCTGAATGATAGAATATGACTAAAGGGCATGTTGATTATCTGAATGATAGAATATGACTAAAGGGCATGTTGATTATCTGAATGATAGAATATGACTAAAGGGCATGTTGATTATCTGAATGATAGAATATGACTAAAGGGCGTGGTGATTATCTGAATGATAGAATATGACTAAAGGGCATGTTGATTATCTGAATGAAAGAATATGACTAAAGGGCATGGTGATTATCTGAATGAAAGAATATGACTAAAGGGCATGGTGATTATCTGAATGAAAGACTATGACTAAAGGGCATGTTGATTATCTGAATGATAGAATATGACTAAAGGGCATGGTGATTATCTGAATGAAATAATATGACTAAAGGGCATGGTGATTATCTGAATGATAGAATATGACTAAAGGGCATGTTGATTATCTGAATGATAGAATATGACTAAAGGGCATGTTGATTATCTGAATGATAGAATATGACTAAAGGGATTATCTGAATGAAAGAATATGACTAAAGGGCATGGTGATTATCTGAATGATAGAATATGACTAAAGGGATTATCTGAATGAAAGAATATGACTAAAGGGCATGGTGATTATCTGAATGATAGAATATGACTAAAGGGCATGGTGATTATCTGAATGATAGAATATGACTAAAGGGATTATCTGAATGAAAGAATATGACTAAAGGGCATGGTGATTATCTGAATGATAGAATATGACTAAAGGGCATGTTGATTATCTGAATGATAGAATATGACTAAAGGGCATGGTGATTATCTGAATGATAGAATATGACTAAAGGGCATGTTGATTATCTGAATGATAGAATATGACTAAAGGGCATGTTGATTATCTGAATGATAGAATATGACTAAAGGGCATGGTGATTATCTGAATGATAGAATATGACTAAAGGGCATGTTGATTATCTGAATGATAGAATATGACTAAAGGGCATGTTGATTATCTGAATGATAGAATATGACTAAAGGGCATGGTGATTATCTGAATGATAGAATATGACTAAAGGGCATGGTGATTATCTGAATGATAGAATATGACTAAAGGGATTATCTGAATGAAAGAATATGACTAAAGGGCATGGTGATTATCTGAATGATAGAATATGACTAAAGGGCATTGTTGATTATCTGAATGATAGAATATGACTAAAGGGCATGGTGATTATCTGAATGATAGAATATGACTAAAGGGCATGGTGATTATCTGAATGATAGAATATGACTAAAGGGCATTGTTGATTATCTGAATGATAGAATATGACTAAAGGGCATGGTGATTATCTGAATGATAGAATATGACTAAAGGGCATGGTGATTATCTGAATGATAGAATATGACTAAAGGGCATTGTTGATTATCTGAATGATAGAATATGACTAAAGGGCATGGTGATTATCTGAATGAAAGAATATGACTAAAGGGCATGGTGATTATCTGAATGATAGAATATGACTAAAGGGCATTGTTGATTATCTGAATGATAGAATATGACTAAAGGGCATGGTGATTATCTGAATGATAGAATATGACTAAAGGGCATGTTGATTATCTGAATGATAGAATATGACTAAAGGGCATGTTGATTATCTGAATGATAGAATATGACTAAAGGGCATGGTGATTATCTGAATGATAGAATATGACTAAAGGGATTATCTGAATGATAGAATATGACTAAAGGGCATGTTGATTATCTGAATGATAGAATATGACTAAAGGGCATGTTGATTATCTGAATGATAGAATATGACTAAAGGGCATGGTGATTTTCTGAATGATAGAATATGACTAAAGGGCATGGTGATTATCTGAATGAAAGAATATGACTAAAGGGCATGTTGATTATCTGAATGATAGAATATGACTAAAGGGCATGGTGATTATCTGAATGATAGTGTCATGTCTTGTTATGTCTGTTCCTGTCCTTTCTCTTCACTCTGTCTCTCTCTGCTGGTCTTTTTAGGTTACCTTCTCTGTCTCTCATTCTTCAGCTGTTCTACATCTCCCCTAACTAGCTCATGCACTCTTTCCCACCTGTTCTCTCTTCCCCCTCTGATTAGGTCTCTATTTCTCTCTCTGTTCCTGCTACTTTCAGTGTCTGATTCTTGTTTGTGTTTTTGATGCCAGAAGCAAGCTGTCGTCCCGTTTGCTTCCACCTTGTCCTATCCTGTCGGAGTCTGCCTGGCAGGTGCATCCTGCATTATACTAACGTTCTTTTTGTTCCATTGACTACGTTGGAAGAGGATTTATGCCATTCCTGTTTTTCATTAAAGAACTCTGTTTTCTGTTAAAACCGCTTTTGGGTCTTCACTCAAGTATATAACAGATAGAATATGACTAAAGGGCATGGTGATTATCTGAATGATAGAATATGACTAAAGGGCATGTTGATTATCTGAATGAAAGACTATGACTAAAGGGCATGTTGATTATCTGAATGATAGAATATGACTAAAGGGCATGTTGATTATCTGAATGATAGAATATGACTAAAGGGCATGTTGATTATCTGAATGATAGAATATGACTAAAGGGCAAGTTGATTATCTGAATGAAAGACTATGACTAAAGGGCATGTTGATTATCTGAATGATAGAATATGACTAAAGGGCATGTTGATTATCTGAATGATAGAATATGACTAAAGGGATTATCTGAATGATAGAATATGACTAAAGGGATTATCTGAATGATAGAATATGACTAAAGGGCATGTTGATTATCTGAATGATAGAATATGACTAAAGGGATTATCTGAATGATAGAATATGACTAAAGGGATTATCTGAATGATAGAATATGACTAAAGGGATTATCTGAATGATAGAATATGACTAAAGGGCATGTTGATTATCTGAATGATAGAATATGACTAAAGGGCATGGTGATTATCTGAATGATAGAATATGACTAAAGGGCATGTTGATTATCTGAATGAAAGAATATGACTAAAGGGCACGGTGATTATCTGAATGATATGAAACCCCACCTCTTCAAGGAATACCTAGGATAGGATAAGTAATCCTTCTTTAATGATTTAGATGCACTATTGTAAAGTGGCTGTTCCACTGGATGTCAGAAGGTGAATTCACCAATTTGTAAGTCGCTCTGGATAAGAGCGTCTGCTAAATGACTTAAATGTAAATGTAAATGTAATGATAGAATATGACTAAAGGGCATGGTGATTATCTGAATGATAGAATATGACTAAAGGGCATGGTGATTATCTGAATGATAGAATATGACTAAAGGGATTATTTGAATGATAGAATATGATTTAAGGGATTATCTGAATGATAGAATATGACTAAAGGGCATGGTGATTATCTGAATGATAGAATATGACTAAAGGGCATGGTGATTATCTGAATGATAGAATATGACTAAAGGGATTATCTGAATGATAGAATATGACTAAAGTGCATGGTGATTGTGGCCGCCAGTGCAATGTTCTCAAAGGGTTGGTATCAATCAGCACCATAGGTAGTCTGGGAGTCCTGCAAAGGGGATTCAGTTATTCAACTTCAATCAATGAAATACTTTTTTATGCATTCATGAATGAATTTCAATTACATTTATTGAATTGAGAGGATTTCAAACAGTATTGAACTTACTATGATAAACATAGTATAAATCCTAGACCTTCTCTAGTTCCAAAATATTAGGCCTTCTCTTTTTCGCTGTCCTTCCCGGAATCCCTCTAGACTTTGACTCACTGATCTTTACCCCCCACCCTTCCAGCTTTGCTAAACTAAAACAATAAAACAATAAATCACAAGAGAGTGACTTTGGACCCTTACTGCCTCCTTCAACTTTTTTCACCTTTCTGTCTTACGTGTTGCTCTCTTTCTAAATTTTTGCATTAATTTGAGTTTCTTTGTCTGATCAGTGAATTCACATATCACAAAATATAATCGTGTAATCATTTAGAATTACAATTACTTAATCCGTTAAATCAAGTACGGAAACAAGTTCGGAAATTAGCTGACTTTCTCTGTGCCTGTCAGTTACAATAAGAGAAAACCACAAGATGAAAGGCTACCAGTGTTCTAAATAAAACTGACTATGGATGGAATGATCTATTGCACTTTACTAAATTTCTTAATCTCATAATGTAGACAGGTTGATTTAAACATAAGAATTTGAAAACTGAACCTACTCACCCTCAGGAACGGAAGTTCAGTAAAGGACTGGTCAAGGCAGTGAGAGGGAGAGATAAATGAATAATTATATGTACAGTAAATATGTAACAGGCCCTGCCCATAAACTCTGCATCCTGTTTGAATACCTACAGGTATACAGTCATACAGTAAAACCTTAGCAAACACACAAAGCCTACACACATCGCACACACACACACACACACACGGCGCGCACACACACACACACACACACACACACACACGCTCACACACACCCTAAACCCAAATAGTATCAGTAAAAGCATGCTAAGGAATCAGATATAACTTTATATATTATACAGGGGGCAAACAAAAGTGGAGATTACCCATAATGAAACTATAATGTGTGTGTATAAATCACACAGTGTTCAGAAAATGTTAGAAAGACCCTGTTAGTGTAGTGTTACCTGGCTACCCCATTCACATCGCTCCAGCCAACTGTTTCTTCTCCGTGATCGATAGAGCAGCAGCAATTAAATTCAGGGTGACGTCAGGGAAGGTGTAAGGTCCACTACACAGGGAGGTGTAAGGTCCACTATATAGGGATGTGTAAGGTCCACTAGACAGGGATGTGTAAGGTCCACTAGACAGGGATGTGTAAGGTCCACTAGACAGGGAAGGTGTAACGTCCACTAGACAGGGAGGTGTAAGGTCCACTAGACAGGGAAGGTGTAAGGTCCACTAGACAGGGAGGTGTAAGGTCCACTAGACAGGGATGTGTAAGGTCCACTAGACAGGGAAGGTGTAACGTCCACTAGACAGGGAGGTGTAAGGTCCACTAGACAGGGAAGGTGTAAGGTCCACTACACAGGGAGGTGTAAGGTCCACTAGACAGGGAGGTGTAAGGTCCACTAGACAGGGAAGGTGTAACGTCCACTAGACAGGGAGGTGTAAGGTCCACTAGACAGGGAAGGTGTAAGGTCCACTAGACAGGGAGGTGTAAGGTCCACTAGACAGGGAGGTGTAAGGTCCACCAGACAGGGATGTGTAAGGTCCACTAGACAGGGATGTGTAAGGTCCACAAGATAGGGAGGCGTAAGGTCCACTAGATGGGGATGTGTAAGCTTCACTAGACAGGGATGTGTAAGGTCCACTAGACAGGGATGTGTAAGGTCCACTAGACAGGGCGGTGTAAGGTCCACTAGATAGGGAGGTGTAAGGTCCACTAGATAGGGAGGTGTAAGGTCCACTAGATAGGGAGGTGTAATGTCCACTAGATAGGGAGGCGTAAGGTCCACTAGATAGGGAAGTCGTAAGGTCCACTAGATAGGGAGGAGTAAGGTCCACTAGATAGGGAGGTGTAAGGTCCACTAGATAGGGAGGTGTAAGGTCCACTAGATAGGGAGGTGTAAGGTCCACTAGATAGGGAGGTGTAATGTCCACTAGATAGGGAGGCGTAAGGTCCACTTGATAGGGAAGGCATAAGGTCCACTAGATAGGGAGGTGTAAGGTCCACTAGATAGGGAGGCGTAAGGTCCACTAGATAGGGAGGCGTAAGGTCCACTAGCTAGAGATGTGTAAGGTCCACTAGACAGGGATGTGTAAGTTCCACTAGACAGGGAGGTGTAAGGTCCACTAGATAGGGAGGTGTAAGGTCCACTAGATAGGGAGGTGTAAGGTCCACTAGATAGGGAGGTGTAATGTCCACTAGATAGGGAGGCGTAAGGTCCACTTGATAGGGAAGGCATAAGGTCCACTAGATAGGGAGGTGTAAGGTCCACTAGATAGGGAGGCGTAAGGTCCACTAGATAGGGAGGCGTAAGGTCCACTAGCTAGAGATGTGTAAGGTCCACTAGACAGGGATGTGTAAGTTCCACTAGACAGGGAGGTGTAAGGTCCACTAGACAGGGATGTTTAAGGTCCACTAGACAGGGATGTGTAAGGTCCACTCGATAGGGAGGTGCAAGGTCCACTAGACAGGGAGGTGCAAGGTCCACTAGACAGGGAGGTGTAAGGTCCACTAGACAGGGATGTTTAAGGTTCACTAGACAGGGATGTGTAAGGTCCACTCGATAGGGAGGTGTAAGGTCCACTAGACAGGGATGTGTAAGGTCCACTAGATAGGGAGGTGTAAGGTCCAATAGAAAGGGAGTTGTAAGGTCCACTAGATAGGGAGGTGTAAGGTCCACTAGATAGGGAAGTCGTAAGGTCCACTCGATAGGGAGGTGTAAGGTCCACTAGATAGGGAGGTGTAAGGTCCACTAGATAGGGAAGTCGTAAGGTCCACTAGATAGGGATGTGTAAGGTCCACTAGATAGGGAGGTGTAAGGTCCACTAGATAGGGAGGTGTAAGGTCCAATAGAAAGGGAGTTGTAAGGTCCACTAGATAGGGAGGTGTAAGGTCCACTAGATAGGGATGTCCACTCGATAGGGAGGTGTAAGGTCCACTAGATAGGGAGGTGTAAGGTCCACTAGATAGGGAAGTCGTAAGGTCCACTAGATAGGGATGTGTAAGGTCCACTAGATAGGGAGGTGTAAGGTCCACTAGATAGGGAGGTGTAAGGTCCACTAGATAGGGAGGTGTAAGGTCCACTAGATAGGGATGTGTAAGGTCCACTAGATAGGGAGGTGTAAGGTCCACTAGATAGTGAAGTCGTAAGGTCCACTAGATAGGGAAGTCGTAAGGTCCACTCGATTGGGAGGTGTAAGGTCCACTAGATAGGGAGGTGTAAGGTCCACTAGATAGGGAGGCGTTAGATCCACTAGATAGGGAAGTCGTAAGGTCCACTAGATAGGGAAGTCGTAAGGTCCACTAGATAGGGAGGCGTAAGGTCCACTAGATAGGGAGGCGTAAGGTCCACTAGATAGGGAGGCGTAAGGTCCACTAGATAGGGAGGTGTAAGGTCCACTAGATAGGGAGGTGTAAGGTCCACTAGATAGGGAGGTGTAAGGTCCACTAGATAGGGACGTCGTAAGGTCCACTAGATAGGGACGTCGTAAGGTCCACTAGATAGGGACGTCGTAAGGTCCACTAGATAGGGACGTCGTAAGGTCCACTAGATAGGGACGTCTTAAGGTCCACTAGATAGGGACGTCGTAAGGTCCACTAGATAGGGACGTCGTAAGGTCCACTCGATTGGGAGGTGTAAGGTCCACTAGATAGGGAGGTGTAAGGTCCACTAGATAGTGAGGCGTTAGATCCACTAGATAGGGAGGTGTAAGGTCCACTAGATAGGGAAGTCGTAAGGTCCACTAGATAGGGAGGCGTAAGGTCCACTAGATAGGGAGGTGTAAGGTCCACTAGATAGGGACGTCGTAAGGTCCACTAGATAGGGACGTCGTAAGGTCCACTAGATAGGGACGTCGTAAGGTCCACTAGATAGGGACGTCGTAAGGTCCACTAGATAGGGATGTGTAAGGTCCACTAGATAGGGACGTCGTAAGGTCCACTAGATAGGGACGTCGTAAGGTCCACTAGATAGGAATGTGTAAGGTCCACTAGATAGGGAGGTGTAAGGTCCACTAGACAGGGAGCTGTAAGGTCCACTAGATAGGGAGGCGTTAGGTCCACTAGATAGGGAGGCGTAAGGTCCACTAGATAGGGACGTCGTAAGGTCCACTAGATAGGGACGTCGTAAGGTCCACTAGATAGGGACGTCGTAAGGTCCACTAGACAGGGATGTGTAAGGTCCACTAGATAGGAATGTGTAAGGTCCACTAGACAGGGAGCTGTAAGGTCCACTAGACAGGGAGCTGTAAGGTCCACTAGATAGGGAGGCGTTAGGTCCACTAGATAGGGAGGCGTAAGGTCCACTAGATGGGGAGGCGTAAGGTCCACTCGACGGGGAGGTGTAAGGTCCACTAGACGGGGAGGTGTAAGGTCCACTCGATAGGGAGGTGTAAGGTCCACTAGATAGGGAGGTGTAAGGTCCACTAGACAGGGATGTTTAAGGTCCACTATATAGGGAGGTGTAAGGTCCACTAGATAGGGAAGGTGTAAGGTCCACTAGATAGGGAGGTGTAAGGTCCACTAGATAGGGAAGGTGTAAGGTCCACTAGATAGGGAGGTGTAAGGTCCACTAGATAGGGAGGTGTAAGTTCCACTAGATAGGGAGGTGTAAGGTCCACTAGACAGGGAAGGCGTAAGGTCCACTAGATAGGGAGGTTAAGGTCCACTTGACACGGAATGCGTAAGGTCCACTCGACAGAGTAGGCGTGAGTTCCACTAGATGGCAGCAATGAGTTATGAATGAGAATGTTTGGAAAATGTGGTCATTTTCTTTTATCCTATCGGGCCTCCGTACTTGCATGTGGACTGTACGGTCAGAAAGCGGTGTTGTGGGTTGACTGATTCTGAATGTGAGTTGCTAACGTTAGCTAATGTTGCACAAACAAATAATGCTATTTAGTAAAATAACGTTTATGAAATGGTTGAGCGTCATCATTTTCACAAGTGCAATGTAATAGTCACCCTAGATATATTTTACAGGCCATCATCAATTTACTCTGGAAACAGTGTTCTTGTTACAAGCTAGCAGGAGAGACTAACTGAAATTAGCCATCTCATTCCTCCATCATACTAGCTACCGTCAGTTTACAGCTTGTTAGCCCGCTAGCCAGCTATATGTGAACACAGATAATACGGCGAAGTTACTGGACAAATCTTATTTGGTTTATGTATGATTTTCATGTGATGGTCTGTAGATACTAAAATGTTTCCTGCGGGACGTTACCTAAGTGATGCTGCTTTGTTAACTTCATAGACAGTTCAGTCCAGACAAGTACGTTAGCTAACTTAACGTTACACAACTTGCGAGCCAGCACATTCTGGACCTATGTAACAGCCCATCTAACTAAACTAGTTATACAGGTAGCATGTAAGTGATTAAACCTGAATCTCAATCATATAGACATAACGATACATGTTTGTGGCCCTTGGATCTACTTCACATGCCCAGCTACTTGCTTACAGTATCAGACTACAGAGTGAAACTCTTCTTCACTTTCATATTCTCAGCAAGATGGCAGAACAAACAACATTGGACAGCCTGCTGGAAATGGGCTTTGACAGAAACAGGGCGTAAGTAGCTAACTGAATTCATGTGGCTATTCTTCTACAAACTAAAGATCATGATAAGATGTGATCAACTCTGATCTGTCCATATTTCTTCTGCTTGCAGGGAAAAGGCTGTGGCACACACAGGAAACCAGGGCATAGAGCGGGCCATGGACTGGTAAGTCAACTGATAGGGGCATTGTTGAGCTAGTCTCTGAGCATTTTTCATCCTCAGTTAAGTTATTCACATTGGATAACTGATTCATGATGTATCTTCTATCATGCTTCTTCCACAGGTTGATGGAACATGAGGGTGACCCAGACATTGATGAGCCCTATGTACCTCCTGTGGGGAACGTGCTTGGAGGAAGTGACCCACAACTGCCCAGTCCAGCAGCCCAGCCCACAGCAGACCCTGGTAAGTGGTCAGTTGTCGTGACAGCATTTTGTATTATGGTTACTTATATTGTTATGATCGAGTTATAACTCTGGCTTCCCATTACTGGTTAACATGGTTGTTGGTTTACATTGTCTTCTTGTCCCTCACCTCTTACATGTTAACTCTACCTTTTAGCTACAGATGGGGGTGACCAGATGATCCATGATGGGGATACCAAACAACCAATGACAGAGGAGGAGAAACGTGAGCAGATAAAGAGGTCAGATAATTAACCTCTACCTCTGTTTACACACTTATCTTATTCTGTCAGAAACTGGGGTTTGGTCAAAAGGTGTTACTCAATGAGATCAGCAAAAGGGTAGGCCTTCTGTTGGAAATACAAAGAGACGACATACAATGAAACCTGTGTGTCTGCCTGCATGTCTGCCTGTGTGTGAACCAGGCTAGAGGATCTGATGCGGGTGAAGCAGGAGGAGCGGAGAGAGAGGGAGCGAGCGGAAGAGGTGGACAGAGAGAAGCAGAGGAGGAGGCAGGGCCAGGAGCTGCTGCAGGTCAAACAGAAACTGCAGGAGGATGAGATGAAGAAAATGGTCGACCTGCGCCAGAGAGAGAAGAATGACGACAAAATGGCCAAGTAAGCCATGAAGTCAATGGGCTTGTTAGTCATTTCAGTCAGCATTGCAGGTGACTGCCAATTATCTGATCAACAAAATACTTATTATATTATTTGTAGATCATTTAGTCAGTCACAATTTACCCACAATACATCACGGATGGATTTGATGCTCTCGACATGGCCAGTGGCTGTTGTCTCAAAGCACATTGGAGGAGAGAATCCAAGGTTCCTCCCTCTAATCTCTTCCAATGAGCTTTGAGAGGAATTTAGGAAACAAAAATAGCTAGTAATGTTTTCAGACAGCCAATAGTTGCTTCTTCTAAACGGCTTCGTGCAAATTAGGTCTATTCCCACTCCACAACTCTTCCCTTGCTCCCGAGTGGCGCAGCGGTCTAAGGCACTGCATCTCAGTGCAAGAGGCATCACTACAGTCCCTGGTACGAATCCAGGCTGTATCACATCCGGCCGTGTTTGGGAGTCCCATGGGGCGGCGCACAATTGGCCCAGCATCATCCAGGTTTGGCCGGGTTAGGCCATCATTGTAAATAAGAATTTGTTCTTAACTGACTTGCCTAGTTAAATATATATATTTTTAAATCAAATGACTGCTCTCTCTCAGGCAGCGGGTGCGAGACAAGATAGCACGCGACAGAGAGGAGAGAGCACTTAAGGTACTGACTGCACCTACAGCATCTGACTCGTATGCTGAACTGTTGCTAAATAACGTCTCCATGTCTTTCATAGAAAGAGTTGAACACACTAACCCGTTCTACGCCTCTCTTCTCCAGTTTGGAGGTGGTTCTTCTAGTAGAGCTGGAACCTCCCCTTCAGCAGAAGGCCCTCCCTCCTCTCCGCCCAGTCAGGGCCCGCCTCCCGCCAAGAAGGACTATAACGAGTGTAGAATCCAGGTAAGGGGCCTTGGATGTCTGAGGCTTAGTTCTCATTCTGTTCATACAATGGATGTACAACGCATTTGACACAACAGTTGTAATACAACAGATCTTTTTTAGGAGTTTGTTTGCACAATAATCTTTAGACAACCGTTGTTTGGTGTCTCAACAGTCAATAACGTTTATTCATCCTCCTGTCCGCAGGTGCGTATGCTTGACGGCTCGGCCCTGACCTCCGTGTTCAAGGCCCAGGAGCCGCTGGCTGCCGTGCGTGTCTACATCCAGATGAATGGCGACGCCCCCGAGGGCCAGGACTTCACGCTGCTGTCCCCGTACCCACGGCGCGTTTACACAGAACTGGACATGGAGAAACCTCTACAGGAGTTGGGTGAGCAGACGGGACGATGCCCCTCTTACTGGGCTTGTACAGTTACAATAGTCCAAAGTGACTTCCTCTCCTTCATCCGCACTAATCTGAAAGGACTGGAGAGGTCAAAACCAGCCAAAGACATATTGCTTTCTTCTATGCTGTGTTGCAGTTATAGATTAATCTAATATGAGATTGAAGGTGTGTTCTAGTTTGTGTAGCGACCAATAACATTTGATACGGTCTTAAATGTTTTGTGTCATTGTTCAGGTTTGGTGCCTTCAGCTGTGCTGGTCGTTGCAAAGAAATAAGGACCTGAAGTAATAAGATGCTTTATGAGCCAACATCATTTATCACCCCCAACAGGACAGAGACCAGGATGTCAACTATGGATTGATTCTCCTTCAACAAACACTTTGAACTTTAATCTGAATCTTTAATGGCAACACAAAATGGATGACTGTATTGATTATCATGGGGCCTAAAGTTAGACCTGGCTCGTTGACACTGTCCACTGCATTGTAAATGGTAGTTTTTCAAAGTTAAATCATTTTACAGTGGTGTTACTGCATACTCACTCAAACGTGAATAAACTTACTTGGAGAGTAATGTGGTGGACTGAACATACTTTCCACAGAGAATGCAACAACTCAAAATGTACAGGAATAATCTGTTATTTTTTATGAAGCTGCACAATCCAGGGCTCCAAATCAGTTTAACAGATACTTAATCTACATACATTGAATTCACATTAAGCTGCACTGAAATGGTTTATTGAGCAATGTTAAAAGTGAAGATTAAAAAGTTACATTTTCAAAAACAGTGATAAAGGCAAAAGTTTGGTTGAAGTGGATTTTGACAAACATTTAACAGTTTCCTACTCCTAAAACTTTACCAAACATGACCAATGCTGTTAGTTTTGGAAATGTCCATTAGGTACAGCACAGCGTACATCCACTTATTACACCTTGCTTGACCAGAGGCACTGGTACCTGCATACAACAACATGGCTTCCCTATCTTCTGTCTGGAGGACTCAACTGGGCAGAAACTTCAATGGCGATCCTCAAGCTTTGAATGAGGGACAATAGATTGATCTTAACCTGCTCGTATATGAAAGAGCTCCGACTTCATACTATAAAACACCATTATGTACATTAGAAAAAAAGACTAGCCTATACTTCTGGAATGATGCAAGACTTTAAATAATACAGGACCTGTGGAGAGAGGGGTTTGCTTAAATTGAAAGGGGCTGCATGTAGAAGAGAATACAAAAATAGTTTATCGTTAAAACAATGTACAAGAGCACATTTTCAAAGACCAAGCAAGTAGTAGATGTCACACCCCTGTTCCTGATATTAGTTAAATCCCTAATGGCAACCTATTCCCTACAAAGTGCACTACTTTTGACCTGGACCCTGGTCAAAGATAGTGCACTACATAAGAAATAAGGTGCCATTTGGACTCATCCGTGGAATTTAAAGTGAGGTGGTGGTGAGTTCACTGAACAATGGTGTCACAGCATTTCTCCTCCCTCTTAGCTGGGAGGGTAGTAACCCTGATTGTAGTTCCAGGGTTGCTGGTAGCCTCCGTATCCCCCGTACTGTGGTTGCTGAAAGAGAAAAAAACAATCAACACTTGAGTGCAGGGGTATTCAAATCTTACCCTATGAGGTTACCCTATCCCTGTCGTACCTGATACCAGCTTCCATAGCCTGCGTAGCCTGCGTGAGCCGCACTCATGTCCCCACCCATCATGGGTGGAGGTGGTGTCGTCATGGGAACATGGGGCATTGTGGGAGGGGCCGGTGGTGGAGCGGGCACAGCGGAGCCGTCTTCTCCTTTACTCATCTTCTCTGGGTCCTCGCTGTCTCTGCAGATCAATCAATACAACAACTACGTCAATAACCAATCCATGAAGTTTATACATTTGTTTCTCCATGGTTGACTGTCAAATCTCAATATTGAGTCACTAAATCACACTATTTTATTGGTAATGATATTGACAGATGTGCTATAATCTCACCCGTTCTCAGCCCTTCTCTTCTTGTTGCCAAGCTCTTTCAGCAGCTTCTGATGCTCCTCATAGACTGTTAGCACACTGCAGGCCAGAGGACAGCAACAGTAACATTTAAAACATGGTAAAGTGATGCTCTTCATAGACTGTTAGCACACTGCAGTCCAGAGGACAGCAACAGTAACATTTAAAACATGGTATGCTCTTCATAGACTGTTAGCACACTGCAGGCCAGAGGACAGCAACAGTAACATTTAAAACATGGTAAAGTGATGCTCTTCATAGACTGTTAGCACACTGCAGTCCAGAGGACAGCAAAAGTAACATTTAAAACATGATATGCTCTTCATAGACTGTTAGCACACTGCAGGCCAGAGGACAGCAACAGTAACATTTAAAACATGGTAAATTGCATTTCTCCTAGTTTCATTCATTCAATAAAATGCCTTGATTGTTTATTTTTCTCTGGGTTCCTGATTGTATCTAAAAACAACAAGCAATCCTGTGACCCCTGACCTTTGCACAGAAGTCCCATAGTCCTCAGCGTACTGTAGGCCCCTCTGGGAAAAGAGGATCTTGGTCCGTGGGGAGAGGGGTGCGGCCAGCGCCCGAGTCACACACTGCTGCACCCCCTCGGGTGACCCTCTGGGGTCACCAGACACCTCCAGCTCCAGCAGGTTCAGGTGCAGTTTACCGTTATCCTGGGAAAGGGAGAGAGAATAGGTGGAGGTAAGGGAGGAAAAAGAGGGACAGAGTTATAGCCTACTGCTTGGTCAAGAGATCATCAAGAAAGGGAGATCTGGCATCAAACCATAAGTGATATCTTCTCTGAGGTTTAGGTTAAGGCTTTATGTAAAAGTTAGAGCAAGTGATCTTCTTCCCCTCTGTACTAAAAGCTTCCAGCTATTATTCCCTCAATCCCCCCTTCTCTCACCGGGCTAATCTCCAGCGCCTCCTGCAGGACACCCCGGGCCTTGCTGGGGTTCTTGCAAAGCTTCAGCAACAGCCGGGCTAGTTTGATGGAGTAGAATGCATGGAGGTGAGGAGTCTCTTTGGCTTGGTCCACCGCGTCCCTGAGCAGAGCTTCTGATTCATCTAGCCGGCCCGCCCGTCTCTCTAGCCCCGCCCTGCGCAGCCGGACCATGGCCAATCCTGGGATAGAGGTTTCCAGAGATTCTAGAACACGCCGTGCCTCTGTTAGATCACCTGGGAGGAGGAGGGGAGGAGGGCGTGAGTGAGCTACAACACTGGGTAATGATATCCTGTGTTTCATGTCTCTTCCTCTCTCACCATGCCTCTCCTCAAAAGTGGCCCACTGCAGGTGCATGGTATGTTTGTGCGCCAGGTGGATCTCACAGGCTCGCCTGAACACTCCCCGTGCCTCGTACAGACTCTGAGGTTCCAGGTACTGAACGTACTGAGAAATATGCATAAAGCATATATTAGTTACACTGACATACAAACATGTTACTGACACACACACACACCCCTGCAACCCCTCCTTACCTTGGTCCAGAACTCCTCGTAGAGCGCGCAGGCAATCAGACAGCGCTCAAACAGGATCCGTACCCTCCGGTCACCCCCGGCAATGATCCCACTGCTCTTTGACCCCTCTTCCTGGCCCTCCATGGAGTCTGGTTCGGTCTCCACCTCCTTTTCACCCCCCCCTCCCAGCTGGGTGAGCTCCCAGTCCAGGTAGGAGTGCCAGGCTTTCAGCTGGGTCCGGTCCAGAGGCTTCACGTGGAAATAAGGACGCTTGATCTGGAATGGAGGGAGGAATGGGAACAGAAGAGAAGTGAGTCAATGTTTCCAACCAATGAAAGTATCACACTTCAATCGTAACTTCGGAGTTGCACATAGAAGGGATGTGTGTGTGTCTGTCTGGGGTAACTCACAGCTTCCTCAAAGTTCCACCTCTTCCTGACCTCTCCCTCAAGGTCCTGGTACACCTTCTCCCTGCGAGCCAATAGGAGTTCTCGCATCTTCGGAATCACTTCTTCCTGATTGGGTGAACCATAACATGACAGTTATAATGACAGACTTTTAAATCAGTTTAACAGAGTTAGATCCTACACCGTAACCTCACTCCACAACTTGAAATGTCTCCACTATCTGCTATTTTGGCAGCATCTGACATTCATGTTAAATCTTCTCCAACACAGGGATTTGTCATTTGTAAACCACCTCTGTAGGTTCCTTCTCTTCCCCAGGCGGTAACTCATCTTCCCCCTCAGCCAACTCAGCCTTCTCAGTCTTGTGTATCTGTTTAGATTCCTCAAGCAACCCCTCATACTCCACTGCTGAGAGGACGTCCTTGGGCGCATGAGCATTAAGATGAGTCTTGAATCTGTGAGAGAGGAGGGATGGAGAGAGTGGATAAGATTCACCAGGTCAGCAAATAAGATATCCGCATTAAGAAGTGAGCATGATAATCATACAATTATCAAAATCTAGAATTTAATAAAATGTTAACATTTCATAATTCTGACTGATTTGAAGCTCTACTATTTCTCTTAGTGGAGAAAATGTACTGTTTGTGTATAGTCTCACTTCTCATAGTGGCTGCTGTACAGCTGAGTGGGGACTCTGAGGATTCTGTCGTAGACTCCAGTGGCAGCCTTCATGTCTCCCTGCTCCTTCTCCCACTCGATGTACAACTCCCACAGACGGTCAGAGTGGAAGTCTAGTCCTGCCGCTGCCACCGCCTCTTCAAATGCACTGGGGAGAAGAGACAAGAACCAGTCAATCAGATTGATAGAAAAGATAGTTGAACAATAAGTACTGTATGGAAAAAGGTGGTGTTCTGGCTAGAGTTGAAAGTAAAGCTGGCAAAAGAAGTAAACAAATGTGTATAAGTGTGACACTGAGTTTAAGAGTGTATACCTGCGAATGCACTGAGAGGACTCTGGCAGGTTCATGTTCAGCGTGCCCAGTAGCAGGTTAATGTAGTGGATCCACAGATCTACGCTCAGAGGTATGGCCTTCAAACCCTGAACACACACCTGGAACAACACAAAAACATTATGAAGCAATCATGTAACTTACATAATTTCCTAGTGCCAATGACTTTCAAAGAATGTAGCACTGCGGTATGTGCCCTTTGTTAAGTCAATGGCTCTTAAACATAGCAGATGCTGGTTATTAAACAACTAATTGACCGACATCGGTTCAATTACTGGAATTCCATTTAGTAGAGAGAGAGAGAGTTCGTGAAAGTATATCTTATCTACTTTGAAAAACAAGTAAAATAATTGTCAGACAGCATACTTAGGCAGGCTAGTTAAATTGGATGACTACTGACAGTTCAGAATGGGGAACACAGAGATAACGGTAGATTGTTGGCTGGCAGGATGCTACTGCCTGTGCAGAGATTAGTCAAATGTTTTATTTAACTAGGCAAGTCAGTTAAGAACAAATTCTTATTTACAATTCCGGCCTAACCCGGAATAATCCGAACCCGGAAGACGCTGGGCCAATTGTGCGCCGCCCTATGGGACTCCCAATCATGGCCGGTTGTGATTGGGAGTCCCATAGTAATTTCCTTTTTTTCCATATGGACCTGACAGAGACAATTAATATTTTCAATGTTTTAGCAATTGAATGTTTGCTATTTTGGCTTTCAAATTTCCATTAAATAGATATTTCATAATGCATTTAATGTTTTAAAAAATTATTGAAAGAGAAATCGAAAACAGTGATTGTTTTTAAAATAATCTAACCAAAACATTAAAAAAAAAAAAAAAAAAAATCACTAATCGCTTCGCACTACAAGACACACATCCGTGTCACTTTTACCAAGCACTCTTCTTCATCATACCTCCTGAGCTTTGTTGGTGTAGCCTGCACGTCGCTCCAAGTCGGCAAACTTCTTCCAATATCCGTAGCACAGGGGGTAACGCGCCAGAAAGGCAACCAGCGCTCGACGTGATGCTGTCATGTGACTCTGGGGACCATTAGAAATCTGGGTTAGCTGCAAATTCACTAAGCAACAATGAGTTTAGTTGTCATCATTATTGATGTGAAGTGTTGGTTTCAACTTAAACACTGCATTCCTTAACAAATGTGGTACGGTTAGCTACGCATTAATTATTCATGCAAAAGATCTTTGGTTATGTCAAAATGCCAATAGGAATCTTGTCTGTCCCCTCAGCTCTTCTCACCTCTTGCTCACTGTACTGCAGCAGGTCAGTCCAGCTAGAAAAATCCTGTGGATTGTCATGGGCCAGCTTCCATAGTCGGTCAAAGTCCGCCGGCAACTCTCCGTCCTCTTCCTCCTCATTCTCCACCAGAGGCATGTTGTATGCTGTCGCAGCTGCTGCTTCTGAAGCCTCTTCTCCACCATTTTCCTCTGATACCTCTTCCATCTCTGTTGGATGTTGGACAGCCTCCGTGGCTTCCGGAGCTTTCAAATGAGAAATTGAGAAAGTTACACAGGGAAGAAAACTGTTATATATAACACAAATAAATGGCTGGCCTGCTCGATAATACATAAGCAGATGTCATTAACAGACTAAATGTAAATTTATGCCATTATAAAGGAAATTTCAGTCACTGATGGTGTTTTTAGCCATTCATTCATTAGGATTTCAACATACTACACAGAGATCATGACGTCGGCAATGTCAACAAACGGCATAAACTTCCGAAATTCTGCAGGGGAACAGCGATTTATGTCTGCTTCTACAGTCGTTAGATCAGATTAACATACCATAACAAAATACTCGGGCTAGCAAGTACTAGCTAGGGGAAAGACAATTTCTGTTTCGCCAGTTTGCGCACCAGAAATTAATGTTAGCCATGTCGGCTAGTTAAAAAACTAGCCATCGTTTCACATGCGTCCTTGCGACTGCTAGCTGACCTGTGAAGTTACAAACGACTATTCATATGATCTCTACGTCACTATCGAATAGCTTCATCAATATATTTGTATTATTTTATGTTTTTACAACCCGAAGGACCCTCCATTAGCCCGTTGCTGCTCAGGTCTTCTAAATCCGAGCCTTCGGCCGCCATGTTTGAAAATGACAGAATAACGTCACTCCTATGCGACAAGTACCTTCTGCAAGAGGTAGTCACTAGTTACCCCAGCCACAAAGTCAGAACCCCACCCATTTCTAACCCAAACCCTATTTATATTCTTTAAAATTTTGATTTTAACCCTAACCTTAACCACTCTGCTAACCTAATGACTAACCGTAACTTTACATTTAGACTAAAAATATGTTTGTTTTCATGAACGTTGACGATATAGCCCATTTAGACTTTGTGGCTGTGGTAACATTGGTCCGTGCTATCCGGGGTCCTTGGGACAGTCATACCCCGCATTACTCCATTGAAGTTGACATTTAAAATGGGTTAAGGTTAGAGTCGGTGTTAAAGTTACGGCACAAACCGTGCAGTATGAATATAGGTTAAAACTGCTTATTCAATAGAAATCCCAGATCACACTTGTAGGCGATGTCATTGCGACGTTGGCTCGCAAAGCTCATGACGTCGACCACAAGGCTGCTGAAGGGAGATCGGCTCTTAATAATGGCTTGGAATGGTATCAAACGCATGGAAACTATGTTTAATGTGTTCGATTCAATTCCATTTATTCCGCTACAGCCAGTAATATGAGCCCGTCCTCTCCTCCCTAATGTGGGTCTAACGGTCGTCTCCCGTCGAACTGCACATGTGCAGTCCGTCAAATCAAAACTCCTTCGATATAAAGTTGTTTTTGACGGAAATTAACACATGTCACTTCACGAGGTTGGAGAAATAACATGTTCAACTACTTAATTGGCTCGAATCTAGGTTGTGCTTTTAGATTTCGAGAAAATTATCTTAAGGAAGAATTTTTCACTTCTCTCATTGACAACTCAAACCCTGGCGGGGTCTGTTTGGTCTATTTTGCAAGGGTTTTCGGAAGTCTCGCGATGTTGCATATCTGGGTTACGGTTTAGGATAGTAGATATGTTCCTAGGTTCCCGAAAAGCATTGACCGAATAAAATTGGCACCGAGCGTTGTTTTAGGGTCAGTTGACATATTTCACAGAAAGTATTCATAGGAATAATATAAACCAGCCTTTCTTAAAAACGTCCGGTATTATTGTAGTCCAAATTCGTATTCGGCAGAGACACAATTGTATTGAAAAGCTTTACGTTTACAAAATATATTTCTTATGTACAATAAATCAACAGACATTAGATTGGGAATGTAGTTACTTTATTATTATCCCTATCTACGTAAGCTGCATGAATTCATATGATTAAAAACAACAATGCTCTCTCACATTTGGTCAAGTTTATTTTCACTTGGTCTGCCATCTTATCACATACAACTGGCCTCCTTCCTTCCTGGTTCCAGCACACTTGCTGAGAATGTTGCAGTAAGATTTTAAATTCTCAAACACAAAATAAATCAAGGAAAACTATTCTAAAATGCTTTATCGCCAAGGACAGTAGGGAACGCAACAACCCCATAAAGAGGTGCTATTATCAACCAGGACCAGTCCCTTGTCTCCAGAGTGAACTGCATCTTTGTAAACTAACTGAATATATCATTATTTATTTCCTTAGTCACATTTAATACATTGACACATTTTTGAAAAATATTAAGAGCAAGAGACACTGAAGACACTGGACCGTG
The DNA here is from genome assembly GCF_036934945.1 of Oncorhynchus masou masou. Lineage (NCBI taxonomy): Eukaryota > Metazoa > Chordata > Actinopteri > Salmoniformes > Salmonidae > Oncorhynchus > Oncorhynchus masou. Next base: position 16,747,992 of record NC_088220.1, on the reverse strand, counting down.
AACCCCAACCCACAAATTGACCGCAATGCCTGACCCTAACTGCTTTGAGTTCAATCTGGGACAAAAAGCTCTCACCTTCCTCTCAAGTGCATTTGATAATCAAGTAAACAAATTGAACAAGTCAGAACAGAAACATGTTATTAGGATGAGTTTCCACAAAGTCAGTGGTCCTAACCCCTGAATAATTCCTATATGAGCAAACTTAAAAAGCCAAATCCTCTTCCATTAAGTTGTTACTGACCATGTGTTTGTCTTTTACCACCATAAATGTGTTTGTCTTGTGTTTGTCTTTTACCACCATAAAAACATGGCATAGTAATGACTGATGTAAGTGCACACAATATTATCAGAAACTAATTTGGGGATAAATTAGGAGGAATGAGTAACCTTAAATTAGGGATCTCAGAGGTAAGACTCAATACACCTTATGGCAATAAGAAGAGAAATGCCACGACATTTACAGATGGTCTTGGATCAGTGCTGCATTGTTGCTTGGTGGAGTTTCTAATAAAACTAAATAGAATGTGGCACGAGTTGAAAGTAAAGGGAGCAGTTTGGCTATCCTGTTGATTGCTCTTCAGTAATTACAGGGGGTAATGGAATGAAAACAGGAAATAAGAAGAAATAAGAATTTAAAGTCATAAGACATGGCCAGATATGGAATTATTAACACATACTAACTACACTACAGCCTCTGAATGAGTGTCTTAATTTTGTTGTCAGCAAACTTATTTAATGTTCTCTTACACCTAAAGCATACTTGACGGAAAACATAAAATAATCATCCATCAGACTTGAATGTCTTTGAGTACTTCCAAACATTCACTACAACATCATGATTTGAACTGTGAAGAATTTCCCTAAAATGCAACTAACAATAAATCTACCTAGCAACCCTTCAGTAAGTTCACCAACTGTCAGTTTGACTGAACGCAAGATGGACATGGAAGAGACACGGTTTTAGATCTACAGGCAGTGTTTGTATGCAAGCTTGGTATGAAATATTGTGTGCTTGGTATGAAATATTGTGTGTTTGGATAGTCCTCTATCCCCTGTCCAGTCTGTGTACCACATTAAAGCATTTGGTCAAATATCTTGCTTGGTGCGTTACAATTGCAACCCGTGTCCACTAAGTTCCTCCATCTCTCGTTCAGTCCGGTTCAGTCATCGTCGTCCTCCCCCTTCTCCATTGTTACTGAAGCACCACAGTCCAGTCCAGCCCTGCGTTGACACCCGGCTTGCGAAGGGTTAACACCGACATGGAGGCATCAAACTCAAACTCCAGCTGACTCTCCTTGCCATCTACAGAGAAAAGACAACAGAATAGATCAATAACAGTCATTTGAGACAGACCTGCCATTATACACACACAGTAATCAATAACCACAAAGAATGACAGTTTATTGGCCAACTGTTTCCATCTCATAATTGCCTACTTGGGTGTTAAAACAGGAAACACTCAAACACAATGACTTACTGGCATCTTAACTTGGTACACTAACCCATAATATGAATAAGACACTGGAAAAACTCACCAGGAGTCTTCAGAGTGGCCTTGCTGGGCTTACTGGCCCCCAATATGACAATCTTCTCAACCCAGGAAAAAGTGGTGAACTGAGAGCCAGGGGCCAGGTTCCTGCAGGGAGAGAGAATTCAGTTACATTCAACATAGACAAAAATCAAGGAGAGTAACAACAAAAATAAACAGAATATGTGAGAGAAATTATTTGACAGACCTGGAGGACAGGGCGTTATTGGCAAAGGAAAATCTTCTGTGGATGAACTGCTTCTGTTTGTCAAAGTTGAAGGTGTGGCCATCGTCTATGTAGAGCTCACCCTGGGCAAATCGCTAACAGACATAACATTTGAAAATGTTTAAAGGTCAAATCCTGAACCCATCCAAATTTGGGGCAACAGTATAAGTGACAAGGTGTGTGTTTGTGTTACCTTGGGGTTGAGAGCAACGAATAAGGTGTAGGGGTCGTGTTCCATGCATGAAGATGACCTTCGAACCCGGGCCTTCCTGGAAATAATGGAACCACCGCGTTGGAATACCGGAATCTGGTAAGGAGAGAGAGTCAGTCAGGGAGTGTCTTTCCAATCTTACCCAGTTCTCTCAACAGAACTTTCAGGATATAGTCTTAACTGTATGTGACTGTTTAACTCAGCAAGTAGCCCCCTGGGCGTGACTGACTGGTTGTTAGTGAGTGTGTTGTAGAGTTTCTTACAGAGCTGATGGTGACAGGGATGTAGAGGTTCTGGGCTCCGTTGTGTTTCTGGAACGTGTGGACGTCAAACCAGACCTGAAGGACACAGAACAGAGCAGCTAGGAGACGGTTTCAATTAGACGGCTGACATATAACCTACATATGACTGTTATAGACTGTTATAATAGTGACAATGTTATGACAGTTCCTGAGAGAGACTCACCTCTCCTTTTCCAGGCAGGTAGGCAGTAACACCCCTAACCCCCTCCTCAGTCACGGGGTGCACCAGCAGATCTCTCCCTGAAACAGCAGGATAGAAGGAATGTGACTCAGTCATGGTATCAGTCATAAAGGGTACGTAAAGACAGGAATATCTATTGACACTGAGCTATACTAGGGAATAACACGATCTCACTCACCAAGCAGGAACTGGTCATCCATGGAGAACGTGGCCGTATCCTGAGGATACTCCACCCACAGAGGTCTCATGACGGGCTGGCCAGAGTGGTGGGCGTGGTAGAACAGCTGGTACCAGTAGGGCAGGAGGGCGTAACGCTGGCGGACAGCCTCCCTGATCAGAGCAGTGTTCTCGGGGCCAAACAGCCAGGGCTCCCTGCGGGGGGTGTCCAGATGGGCATGGGCTCGGAAGAAGGGCTGGTACGCCCCCGTCTGGTACCAACGCACCAGGAGCTCAGTACTGGGAGACTTGAAGAAGCCACCCACATCAGCTAGGAGAGGGGGAGAGAGGAGGATGAGGAGTGGTACAGAGATAACAATGTAGTGAGGTGTAAACAAACAGGCAACGAACCGTAATAATGTAATGTAAACAAGTCATGTAAAAAAGCAGATAAATAAAATGTAGCAAAATATTTCTGATGTATTAATTGCTTAGCTGTGGCTTTTAGTAGAGGGGGAAATAGTGGTATTAGCTAAGATTGAGTCAGACTCACCTCCACAGAAAGAGACACCAACCAGGCCCAGACTGAGACACATGGGGATGGAGATCTTTAGATGTTCCCACTCAGCAGCGTTATCACCTGTCCACACAGCACCGTAGCGCTGGGAGCCAGCAAAGAAGGCTCTGGCCAGGACAAAAGGTCTCTCCACTCCCCCTGAGCGCTCAATCAGACCCTCTGCTGTGGCCCTTTGCTGAGGGAAAGAGAAGAGGTGGTTACTGCAAGTTCAAGCAGCAAAGCTCGGTAGAAACATTAAGTCATTTCTTCAAAAAAAAGCAGAGGTAAAATGGAGGTCCTACTACTACAGAGGGAGGCTTACTGGATATCCTGTCTAAAAACATTGACCCCTAGTGGTCTGAATATTGACTTTGATCTCAGGCCCTTCTCATGAACAATTATTCTCTCTTCTTTATGAACAAGTCTAATAAATTATTATTATAAATGTGGTGGTTTGAACCCTGAATGCTGATTGGCTGACAGCCGTGGTATATCAGACCATATACCACGGTTATGACAAGTTATTTTTACTGGTCTAATTACATTGGTAACCAGTTTATTATAATAGTAACAAGGCACCTCGGGGTTTTGTGATATATGGCCAATATACCACGACCAAGGGCTGCCTCCAGAAACTCTGCGTTGCGTCACGCAAATGAATAGCCCTTAGCCATGGTATATTGGCCATATACTACATCCCCTTGGGCCTTATTGCTTAAAATGTATTCTTTCTACAGCTTATCAGCATACACTCAATATGTTCCCCCTGTTGGTGATGCTTATTATGCATTATGGTTGAACCAAATGATTACATGGAACAAAAATTACATTGGAAACAATGACATTTAATTTAATTTATCCGTTATTTTACCAGGTAAGTTGACTGAGAACACGTTCTCATTTACTGCAACGACCTGGGGAATAGTTACAGGGGAGAGGGGGATGAATAAGCCAATTGTAAACTGGGGATTATTAGGTGACCGTGATGGTTTGAGGGCCAGATTGGGAATTTAGCCAGGACACCGGGGTTAACACCCCTACTCTTACGATAAGTGCCATGGGATCTTTAATGACCTCAGAGAGTCAGGACACCCGTTTAACGTCCCATCAGAAAGACAGCACCCTATACAGGGCAGTGTCCCATTGGGATATTTAAAAATATATATATATTTAGACCAGAGGAAAGAGTGCCTCCGACTGGCCCTCCAATACCACTTCCAGCAGCATCTGGTCTCCCATCCAGGGACTGACCAGGACCAATCCTGCTTAGCTTCAGAAGCAAGCCAGCAGTGGTATGCAGGGTGGTATGTGAAATTAAATTAAACAATGTATGTTGATGCTAATATTATGTAAAATATCTAATTATGTTTCCATATGATAACAGCCTAATATATTCAATATGCTGTAACCTATTGTCTTTTAACAGTTTCACTCAATTCATTCTAATCAACTTAATAAATATGACACACCCTTCTCTATTGTCAATGGTTGCACTAATTGCATATTTTGTCTACATAACCTGATTCAAGCTTCATGACATCACCCTGAAGGCAAAATGATGCCGAGACGGTGTTTCACCCAATACATTACTGGGTTCGATATATAATGTGCGACTCTATTATTCAAGAAAAAGTCTGCCATTGCAAGTCCAAGTTCTACTAGAGTGAAGATGTGCACATACAACACAGGCAAACACTCACCACATATAATCCATAGAGGTTGTGGAGGTCACGGTTCTCCCAGTTCCCATGCAGTGCATCTTTATGCATGGTGACCTCTGGTCCATTAAACACTGACGGCTCGTTCATATCGTTCCATGTATACATGTTCTCCATGGAACCCTGAGATCAGAGATGGGGGAAGAGATATTTCATAAATCGAACGACACATAGGTCAAACCCGGGCAGAATGGACTTACCTCGTACTGATCGTAGGAAAACATACTGGCCCACCAAGCTCTCATCTCAGGGTTGGTAAAGTCTGGGTAACCAGAATTACCTACAATAGAATGAGGAAAGATTAGAGGGAGATGTTGAGTAATTGCAATGTGTTTTTATGCAATGTGTAGCTGCAATTAATTTCCTTCCCTTTCTTTGATTGTGGGTCAGACCAATTTCGCCATCTCTTACCAGGCCAGCACCAGCCCTCATAGTCTCCGCCATCTTTGCTTTTGACGTAGAAGCCTTTGGAGCGGATCTCATTGTGGATCTTGTAGCTGCTGTCCACCTTGATGTGGGGGTCCACAATGGTCACCATCTAAATCATACAGGAAGAACATGAGGGAGAAGGAAAATAGTAAAAATGAAACGAGATGACTTGTCAACGTGTCTCAGAACCTTTTACTTTCTCCATTCATCCAGTCGATAGAACCCAGAAACATCTACTACAAGGGAGCCCTGGCCAGACAGCTGTAACACATTAATGTGCTCACCTTGCGTCTCTTGTCTAAAAGACCCTGCAGCATGTCTTTGGGCTGGGGGAACTTGTGAGGGTCCCAGGTGAAGTAGCGCTTGCCGTCCGTGTGCTCTATGTCCAGCCAGATGAAGTCGTAGGGGATGTCGTGGTCGTCAAAGCCCTGGTCCACCGCCGCCACATCTTCCTGGTCATTGTAGTTCCAGCGGCACTGATGGTAGGCCAGCGCAGACAGGGGAGGGAAGGCCTGGGTACCTGGTGGGGGGAGAGAGCTGGGTGGTCATATACAGATAGTTGTATTATGAGGGACCCTGGTGGCAGGCCAGCGCAGACAGGGGAGGGAAGGGTACCTATATGCAAAGGCACAAGGTCTGGGGAGGATGTCAGGTTCTATGACATTTGAAATGGGAGAAAAATATTCTGGGGAGTGGCCTCCCAAGACGTTGGTTGACGTTTATTGGGACGAATCTTGTCCTGAAGGCAGAGTTGAGCGGATATAGAGAGAGAGATCTATATCTATCTATCTATATCTATCTATATATATTAACAATTCCTGAAAACACAAATGAGCTTTTTTGTTCTTAATTTAAGGTTAGGTCTCAGGTTAGCAGTATGGTTAAGGTAAAAAATCTGATTTTATGACTGTGGCCATGCCAGCTGACCGTTCCAGCTAGTGACTACCCTGCTCCCGAGTGGCGCAGCGGTCTACCGCATCCCAGTACTAGAGGCGTCACTACAGACCCTGGTTCGATCCCGGGCTGTATCACAACTGGCCGTGATCGGGAGTCCCATAGGGCAGCGCACAATTGGCCCATCGTCGTCCGGGTAGGGTTTGAAAAGCATTGTAAATACAAATGTTTTCTTTACTGACTCGCCTATTTAAAATGGTTAACAAATAATAACAAAACTATTTTTTTTAAACTACCCTGCAGAGCTGCCTACAGTACACGAGTCATCTCAATGAATGCCAACCTGCTCTTCACATAGACAACTCTAAGCGGGCCTTGATATTCGGGTGGGAATTATGCTAATTTGTAGCTAGAGCAACAAGCGGATACGGCAGCGATGTTACTGGTGACGCGTCCCATTTCCGACTGGTCCTCTCGGTCCCAATTGACGCCAGAACTTTTAGCTGGAGCGATGATACATTGCCGGAAGAAAACCATCTGCCGAGAGAGACTAGGTGTGTGAGGGTGATGAAGGAAGTGGAAGTGGAAATAGACTGGTGGACTGGGAATATGAACTGGGTTTCTGTAGTGGGAGTCTGACCTGTGAGTGATGCGTACTGGGAGAAGACATCAGTGGGAGTGGGTCCCAGCATGATGAAGACGTCGATGATGCCGCTCTCTGAGATCCAACGCACGTCTGTCTGTGGCGTCTCACTGGAGCCCTGAACATAGTCCAGCATCTGGCCAAACACTGTCTGCACCACCAGAGAGAACCAGCATAGGGGTAAGAGGGTGTGTGTTCTCTCTGACTGTACCCTTCAATGTCTATACACAGGGTGGCTCAGATGTGTTTGTCTCACTCAGAACCTGGAGAAAGAGGACTGACTGTGACTGTGTGTGTGTGTGTCGGTCTTACCTTGCCGGCGGTGTTGGAGCTAATGTCCACCCAGGTCTCAGCAGCGTTGAGCCAGAAGATGCCCATGGTGCGCTGTGCACTGTGAGACAGCATGACAGGGATGGCACCGTACAGGGCCATAGGGTTGAACACCTCATACTGGAACACGTCGAGGTTAAACAACCGGTATGGATCCCCTCCACTGGAAAACGCATAAGTATATATATATTATTGTATTGTCATATAGTCGGTCATTTCGTGTTATTTAAAAATCTTCAACCCACAATGTTGAAAAAGATCAAATCAAATGCATATAAGGATGTCCTGCACCGTTAGAAAATACATACACTAGTTCTTAGTTAACTACTGTCTCAATGTTGTTGTTTTTTCACCTTTATTTAACCGGGTAGGCCAGTTGAGAACAAGTTCTCATTTACAACTGCGACCTAGCTAAGATAAAGCAAAGCAGTGCGACACAACAGTGTTACACATGGAATAAACAAAACGTACAGTCAATAACAAATTAGAAAAGTCTATATACAGTGTGTGCAAATGAGGTAAGATAAGGGAGGTAAGGCAATAAATAGGCCATAGTGGCAAAGTAATAACAATTTAGCAATTAAGCACTGGCGTGATAGATGTGCAGAAGATGAATGTGCAAGTAGAGATACTGGGGTGCAAAAATAGGAAAAAAACAATATGGGGATGAGGTAGTTGGATGGGCTATTTACAGATGGGCTATGTACAGGTGCAATGATCTGTAAGCTGCTCTGACAGCTGATGCTTAAAGTTAGTGAGGGAGATGTGAGTCTCCAGCTTCAGTGATTTTTGCAATTCGTTCCAGTCATTGGCAGCAGAGAACTGAAAGGAAAGGCGGCCAAATGAGATGTTTGCTTTGGGGGTGACCAGTGAGATATACCTGCTGGAGAGCGTGCTATGGGTGGGTGCTGCTATGGTGACCAGGGAGCTGAGATAAGGCAGGGCTTTACCTAGCAAAGACTTATAGACCTGGAGAGCCAGTGGGTTTGGCGACGAATATGAAGCGAGGGCCAGCCAACGATAGCATACAGGTAACAGTGGTGGGTAGTATATGGGGCTTTGGTGACAAAACGGATGGCACTGTGATAGACTGCATCCTGTTTGCTGAGTAGAGTGTTGAGGCTATTCTGTAAATGATATTGCCGAAGTCAAGGATCGGTAGGATAGTCAGTTTTACGAGGGTATGTTTGGCAGCACGAGTGAAGGATGCTTTGTTGCAAAATAGGATGCCGATTCTAGATTTTTGGATTGGAGATGCTTAATGTGCGCCTGGAAGGAGAGTTTACAGTCTAACCAGACACCTAGGTATTTGAAGTTGTCCACATATTCTAAGTCAGAACCGTCCAGCGTAGTTATGCTAGACGGACGGGCAGGTGCGGGCAGCGATCGGTTGAAGAGCATGCATTTAGTTTTACTTGCATTTAAGAGCAGTTGGAGGCCACGGAAGGAGTGTTGTATGGCATTGAAGCTCGTCTGGAGGTTAGTTAACGCAGTGTCCAAATGTAACTTTACGTCCGTCCCCTCCTCCTCCTTTCCGCAGCAACCAGTGATCCGGGTCAACAGCATCAATGTAACAGTATAACTTTAGACCGTCCCCTCGCCCATGCCCGGGCGCGAACCAGGGACCCTCTGCACACAACAACATCACCCACGAAGCATCGTTACCCATCGCTCCACAAAAGCCGCGGCCCTTGCAGAGCAAGGGGAACCACTACTTCAAGGTCTCAGAGCAAGTGACGTCACCGATTGAACCGCTATTTAGCACGCACCAACGCTAACTAGCTAGCCGTTTCACATCCGTTACACAAAGAAGGACCAGATGTATACAGAATGGTGTCGTCTGCATAGAGGTGGATCAGAGAATCACCAGCAGCAAGAGCGACATCATTGATGTATACAGAGAAAAGTGTCGGCCCGAGAATTGAACCCTGTGGCACCCCCATAGAGACTGCGAGAGGACCGGACAACAGGCCCTCCGATTTGACACACAACTCTAAGAAGTAGTTGGTGAACCAGGCGAGGCAGTCATTTGAGAAACCAAGGCTGTTGAGTCTGCCGATAAGAATGTGGCTGTTGAGTCAAAAACCTAGGCCAGGCCGATGAATACAGCTGCATAGTACTGTCTTTTATCGATGGCGGATTAACCAATGTCATGGTCAATGTCCGTCACTTACTCAGTGGCTTTGAGTTTGAGGCTGTCTGCGTGTTCTGGGATGCCATAGACGTTCTCCACCCCTGGCAGAGAGAAGTCTAGACTGATGGAGGAAGGGCCTAAGAGAGATAACAGCCAACAAAGATACACTCAGAAAAACACATCAACACTGACTGGTCACTGTGCCTAACGCAAGTCATAAAACTCATCCAATCATAAAATAATATCTCCAGGAGATGAGCGGTGAGTACTCAGGATCAGAATACCAAGTATTCAACTGCAAGCCGCCTCTTTCACCTGTCAATTGAAATTACGGGTCCATAAAAAAGTATACGTACCATTGGGTTTGCTGTCTGTGTGCGATTTGAATGTCTCCTCCCACATTCCATCTTCCACTTTCTCATCCTCCTTCGCCTTCTGGGAAGGAAGGAACAAAAGAACAAAGGTGAAGACAGATGGAAATAATTGCAGAGGAGCCTTGTGGTGCGAGAGAGAATGGGAAAAGCAACAAGGGGTTTGATTTCAGCCCAGTGACAGTAATAGTACAACAGAAAGGGGTTTGATTTCAGCCCAGAGGCAGTAATGTTACAATTAGGGATGAAATGGTTACCGGCTTCACGATAAACCATGGTAAAATTCCCGAAGGTTAGTATTACCGTTTCAAATAAATCATTAAAACCGTGTTTTATTACCACGGTTTGAAAAACTCACGGTAAACACTGTCCAACATCAACCAAAGTTAGCAACAGTCTGGCGCAGCATTCAACGTGGGATTTGTTGTGTGAGAAAACATGGTGGAAGACAGTGACAGCTCTTGGGAGATTTTTCTGCCGTCTAAGAGGACCAAATCTGAAGTGTGGTCGTATTTTGGGTTTTACAAGAGTGCTGAGGGATACTTAATCGAAGATGGTCACCCTGTCTGCAGAATACGCAACAACAAAAAAATGCATATAAGGGGGCAACAATTCAAATCTATTGAGTCATCTTCGTAACCACCACCCACTACTTTATAGCGAATGCAAAGTAAGTTAAGTTTTAGCTCAATGCATGATGTAGGGACTTTGAACGGGGGAAAATGTCATGGTGTCTGTCTAACTTGCTAATAGCTTGTCAATAATGTAAACGGAAAATGTCAGTGTTTCCTACTCTTGTAAAAACACTACATGTTGTTCTGCTGCTGTATGCGCCGTGTGTCTGCAGACTATTCGCCCATTGCACACGATAACACGTTATGCAGTTTAACCACCCAACCAACATTTTGTTCAATTAAAATCCGTGAGTCATCGACTTGGTTATAAAAGTGTTCCAAAAGGAGAAACCCTATATACACCTGTTCAAGACTCCTGTATTTATGTCAATTGTTGGGCTCATTGCAATAACTATCACTGTCTTCTTATGACTCATTTGTATTTATGTAAAATGTGGATGAGGCCATTGCATATACTCAAAAGCAACACAGAAGATAGACTGTGTGTGAATAATTATAATGTAACACCAATAATAATACATGTGCTATTCCCTTGTTAACAGAGCGGGAGTGCAGCAGGCAAACCCAGTGATGCTACCGGTCCCTCATCGACAGCTGTGACGCTTATGCACCCACATCAAAACATGCTCAAGACCTCACTGCAGCCCTTTCCTATTACATTGCAAAGGACATGATGCCATTTCAAATTGTTGAGAGGCCTGGCTTTCTGAGGCTGATGAAGGTTGCCGTGCCTCACTACAACGTGCCATCACCAACATTCTTTTCCAAGACTGAAATCCCAAACCTGTATAACCGGGTTAAAGCTGATGTTGGAAAAGGTTTGGCTCAAGGCACATGGTTTGCTGCAACTACTGACCTCTGGACCAGTGAAATCCGGGGTGGTCAACCATACATCAGCTTCACTATCTATTACTTCACCCCAGACTGGCAACTGGAATCAAAACTGCCTGGAAACTGTTCTTCCCAGAAGATCACTCAGCTCACAGTTTGAGAAGATGCTGGAAGAGTGGGGGATCAGCAAGAAAGACCTGGTCTGCAGAACCACAGACAACGCAACAACCATGACCAAGGCTTTTGAAGAGTTCCCAGATCTGTGGCTTGGGTGCGTTGGCCATAATTTGAACCTGGCCATTTCAAAGGCTCTGAAAATTCAGAGAGTTGACACAACAGTCAAGGCCTGCTGTCATCTGGTCCAAGGGTTCTCACTTAGCTGGAAGGTGAGAACAGAGAAAAGCAAGCTGCCCTTAACATGCCACAGAAGGCTCTGATCCATGATGTGGTGACCATCTACATACAAGATGCTTGAGCATTTCCTCAGCCAACAGCAGCCAGTCTGTGTGACACTGGCTGGAGAAAGAGGAACATGGCACCTGATGGCCAAGGATGCCGACATAAGTGTCATGGAGAAACTGCCAGCTCCTTGAACCTCTGAGCAAGTTTACAGATGCACTTGCCTCAGAGACATGAGTGACACTGTCAGCCATCAACCCTGTCCTGGACCACATCACCCTTGATGTTCTGGTGGAAAAGGATATGGATCCATTCCTGACCAAGAAAATGAAAAGGGTAATGAGCGAAGAGCTTAACAGATAGACATTAGGCAAAGAGTCAGGCACATGGCTTGTTTCATTGACCCCTGCTTCAAAGGGAGCTTTTTAGGTGAGCCTGAGGCTGCAAAAGTTGACACTGACAGCCGTGTCCAGGAGACCTTGAAGCTGGCAGCTGCACAAGTCAGGGAAGAACCACAAAGCACCAGCAGCACCTCCACCACCCCCACAGCGGCATCAGCGGGGAAAGGCCTGGCTGAGTTGCCGAGAAAGATTACCTCAACAAGGCAGCAGAGAGGTGAAGAGGGTCAGATTCCGACCTCCCAAGAAGACAGAGTGAAAGAAGAGATCAAGGTCTACCTGTCTCTGCCACCCATTCCAGCAGAAGAGGATCCACTGGTGTGGATCCACCATGTATCAGAGCTGCCTCACCTTGCCACGGTTGCCAGGAAGCTTTTGTACATCCCAGCAACCAGCGTGCCATCAGTGTTCAGTGCCAGCGGGCACATAGTCTCCCCTCGCAGATCACTACTTAAACCAGACAAAGTAAATATGCTGACATTTTTACATCTCAAGTGAACAACGACGCATACATACAGGATGTTAGGCCAGCAGCACCTTGTTTCTTTATGGAGAGAACGGACATACAATCAGTGCTGTTCATTTGATTTCTTTACATATTTTGTGTTTAATGTCAACACCTGCACATTGGATGTGTTTACATATGGTTGTATTGTTCTTACATTCACATTGCTTTACTTGTGTTGCTTTTATATGCACATTTGATGTGTTCATTAAAACCTACACAAGGGAAACTTTTACCTCTCATGGCCACATGGTGCCATCTTTAATGATATTATTTTAATGTTTTATGCACACAAAAAGTGTATAGTGCTGCTAATTCATTGTTTGTTGAGTTTCAATATAAAACTTGGTGAAATGATTTCAGTGTGTGTGTGTGTGTGTGTGTGTATCAGTACTTTCTGCACGTTTTAACAATACTGCACTAATACTGCTAACCGTGATAATTTTGGTCACTATAATCGTGATATGAAATTCTCATACCATTTAATCTCTAGTTACAACAGAAAGGGGTCGAGTTCAGCCCAGGGGCAGTAAGGTTACAACAGAAAGGGGTTGAGTTCAGCCCAGGGGCAGTAAGGTTACAACAGAAAGGGGTTGATTTCAGCCCAGGGGCAGTAAGGTTACAACAGAAAGGGGCCGATTTCAGCCCAGGGGCAGTAAGGTTACAACAGAAAGGGGTTGAGTTCAGCCCAGGGGCAGTAAGGTTACAACAGAAAGGGGTCGATTTCAGCCCAGGGGCAGTAAGGTTACAACAGAAAGGGGTTGAGTTCAGCCCAGGGGCAGTAAGGTTACAACAGAAAGGGGTTGAGTTCAGCCCATTTCAGCCCAAGGGCAGTAAGGTTACAACAGAAAGGGGGTTGAGTTCAGCCCAGGGGCAGTAAGGTTACAACAGAAAGGGGTTGAGTTCAGCCCAGGGGCAGTAAGGTTACAACAGAAAGGGGCAGTAAGGTTACAACAGAAAGGGGTTCAGCCCAGGGGCAGTAAGGTTACAACAGAAAGGGGTTGAGTTCAGCCCAGGGGCAGTAAGGTTACAACAGAAAGGGGTTGTTCAGCCCAGTTCAGCCCAGGGGCAGTAAGGTTACAACAGAAAGGGTTCAGCCCAGGGGCAGTAAGGTTACAACAGAAAGGGGTTGAGTTCAGCCCAGGGGCAGTAAGGTTACAACAGAAAGTTACAACAGAAAGAAAGGGGTTGAGTTCAGCCCAGGGGCAGTAAGGTTACAACAGAAAGGGGTTACAACAGAAAGGGGTTTTCAGCCCAGGGGCAGTAAGGTTACAACAGAAAGGGGTTGAGTTCAGCCCAGGGGCAGTAAGGTTACAACAGAAAGGGGTTGAGTTCAGCCCAGGGGCAGTAAGGTTACAACAGAAAGGGGTTGAGTTCAGCCCAGGGGCAGTAAGGTTACAACAGAAAGGGGTTGAGTTCAGCCCAGGGGCAGTAAGGTTACAACAGAAAGGGGTTGAGTTCAGCCCAGGGGCAGTAAGGTTACAACAGAAAGGGTTCAGCCCAGGGGCAGTTGAGTTCAGCCCAGGGGCAGTAAGGTTACAACAGAAAGGGGTTGAGTTCAGCCCAGGGGCAGTAAGGTTACAACAGAAAGGGGTTGAGTTCAGCCCAGGGGCAGTAAGGTTACAACAGAAAGGGGTTGAGTTCAGCCCAGGGGCAGGGCAGTAAAGTTACAAAAGAAAGCATTATCTAAAAAAACTTTAACTGCATCTTTTGTTCAGTTTACTGATCCTGATCAAAAGCCTGGGGGAATCCTTCGTTACCCTTCCCATACCTCTTCCTCTCCTTCTGCCGGTTCGTTGGCAGCCTCAGTTTCTTCTTTATTCTCAGTTCCTTCTGGGTCTACCTTGCTGTGGGAGAGAAAGAGACACATAACCTGCTGACAACTGAGTAAATACAAATCCCAAATGGAACAAGAGGCACACATGGAAAAGAGAACAGAAGGAAAATCATGAACCAACACAGCCTTCTCACTAGAATCAAAATAGTGTTAGTGTCAACCTACTTAACCTTTTAAAATGTCACTCTAATGACAAAGGGGAACAAGAGGAGAACAATTCCCTACCTTGTGATTATTTTGATGTAAACACCAAGGGACTAACCCCTAAGTGACTACCGGTACCCTGCCTTACACAGACTTCCTCAGTGAACACATACATACTACCCCTGTGAAAGCACACACTGACCAGAACAAACAAGCCTTGAGGGGAGAGACATCGTGGTCTACTCAGTGCTATGGGATTAGACCTAGCCGCCTCTACATATGACATGACTGTTGGGTCAACAGTGTGGTGAAATGGCTGTATCATGAAGACATTTGGAGTCAAGAGAAATGTGGAAATGTGGGAGGAAAAAGGCATGTGAGCATCTCCTCTGAAGACCGGTAAAGAGCAGACCAAATGGTAGTGAGCCTAGAACTGGCCTTCATGCCTAGACAGGAAAATATTTCAGAAAATGCTACCAGCCCCAGTCACCACATCCTTGAGCCATTTGGTCATGTCATTTTTGGATGTCTAAACTACAACTCAATTCCATACTCCTACATTGCCAGCACAGACAAATACAAACCTACAATGGTGAAGGAATTTACCTAGAGAACACCCACTTGATGTTTTCCCACATGCTATTAACTTTGGTTTTTATCTTATAGGAGATGCTGAGAGGTAGAAGAGAAGAACGGGACAGAATGGAGGAAAATAATGATGAAATGGAGAACACAATAGCAAGCAGTGAAAAAGCAAGAAAATAAAGAAACATGTATAATAAGGGGTGTGTGGGATGTGAGGGGTGTGTGGGGTGCGTGGGATGTGAGGGGTGTGTGGGGTGCGTGGGATGTGAGGGGTGCGTGGGATGTGGGGTGTGTGGGGTGCGTGGGATGAGGAGTGTGTGGGATGTGTGGGGTGGGGGGTGCGTGGGATGTGAGGGGTGTGTGGGGTGCGTGGGATGTGAGGGGTGTGTGGGATGTGAGGGGTGTGTGGGGTGCGTGGGATGTGAGGGGTGTGTGGGGTGCGTGGGATGTGAGGGGTGTGTGGGGTGCGTGGGATGTGAGGGGTGCGAGTTGGTGCGTGGGATGCGAGTTGGTGCGTGGGATGCGAGTTGGTACGTGGGATGCGAGTTGGTGCGTGGGATGCGAGTTGGTGCGTGGGATGCGAGTTGGTGCGTGGGATGCGAGTTGGTGCGTTGGTGCGTGGGATGCGAGTTGGTGCGTGGGATGCGAGTTGGTGCGTGGGATGCGAGTTGGTGCGTGGGATGCGAGTTGGTGCGAGTTGGTGCGTGGGATGCGAGTTGGTGCGTGGGATGCGAGTTGGTGCGTGGGATGCGAGTTGGTGCGTGGGATGCGAGTTGGTGCGTGGGATGCGAGTTGGTGCGTGGGATGCGAGTTGGTGCGTGGGATGCGAGTTGGTGCGTGGGATGCGAGTTGGTGCGTGGGATGCGAGTTGGTGCGTGGGATGCGAGTTGGTGCGAGTTGGTGCGTGGGATGTGAGTTGGTGCGTGGGATGCGAGTTGGTGCGTGGGATGCGTGGGATGCGAGTTGGTGCGTGGGATGCGAGTTGGTGCGTGGGTTGTGGGATGCGAGTTGGTGCGTGGGATGCGAGTTGGTGCGTGGGATGCGAGTTGGTGCGAGTTGGTGCGTGGGATGCGAGTTGGTGCGTGGGATGCGAGTTGGTGCGTGGGATGCGAGTTGGTGCGTGGGATGCGAGTTGGTGCGTGGGATGCGAGTTGGTGCGTGGGATGCGAGTTGGTGCGTGGGATGCGAGTTGGTGCGTGGGATGCGAGTTGGTGCGTGGGATGCGAGTTGGTGCGTGGGATGCGAGTTGGTGCGTGGGATGCGAGTTGGTGCGTGGGATGCGAGTTGGTGCGTGGGATGCGAGTTGGTGCGTGGGATGTGAGTTGGTGCGTGGGATGCGAGTTGGTGCGTGGGATGCGAGTTGGTGCGTGGGATGCGAGTTGGTGCGTGGGATGCGAGTTGGTGCGAGTTGGTACGTGGGATGTGAGTTGGTGCGTGGGATGCGAGTTGGTGCGTGGGATGTTGGTGCGTGGGATGCGAGTTGGTGCGTGGGATGCGAGTTGGTGCGTGGGATGCGAGTTGGTGCGTGGGATGTGACTCACGTATCCTTGCGGATCCGGAGGTGCTCGAAGGCCAGCAGGCCACGGGAGTTAAGTGACAGAAGAACCTCCCGCCCCTCCATGATGTCCAATCGGAACGGCTTAGCGCTGACGATCAGCCGCTGAGAGTCTGCCCCCAAAGACAGAACCACCCCGTTCTCATCCCGAGACAGGAGAGACAAACTGAAGTAGAGGGAGAACGAGATGTGTGAAATAGGTAAATTGATGGGTGGAAGAAACAGAAAACACCCAACAAATAAATTATTCTGTGCCATCTTGTCTCCACTGTGTATTCACAGATGTATTCTCTCTTGGTGCTGGAGGTTATGATATTATCAACTGAGAGCCAGGCAATATATCTATTACATGCCCTCAGGTAGTGTTTGCCTGCTTCCTCCACTAACTACATTTCCTTTTAACTCCATTGCTGGTCTCTGTCCTAACCAATTCTTTAATTCTCCCCATCCACATGGCTCAATGTCACCCATACACTAATCCAGATAGCTCCCTATGAGACTTACGGCTCTGTGGGTGGGTCATTGATGAGCACATCGGGGACCTCAAAACGAGGCTTCAGTGGCTTCAATTCATTTATCTTCACCCTGGTCATGTTGCCCTGGAGACGATAGAGCTCAAGCAACAGACGCACCTGAGGGAGCGGGTTAAAAAAGACGAGACCAGGACCCAAAGGGGTTTCAGCACACCTGTTAATACATATATGGATGGATGTACAATAACATATGACCTAATCTGTGAATTAAAGTCTGTGTGTCTAACAAACCTTGTTGTTGTCATTGATGAGCTGCAGTGTGAGTTTGGTGTTGGTGAGCTCCAGGGTCTCCAGCAGGGCTCTGTATGGGGACTGGCCAGGCTTTAACGCTCGCTGACGCCTGAGTGCACAAACACACACAGTTACAACATGTTTATTAAGGTTTGTGTTATATCAACGTAGAAGTACATATTGTGAACGCTGGACCATAAGTGTGGAAGAGAATAGAGGTAGACTTGTTGAGGACTTACACGTTACCATCAGTTACTTAAGACTGACAGTCTACTTTCATTGACTGTGTACAATCTCTATGAAGGTGCTAAGTGGTGTAGTTGCTTATCATCTAGAACTCACTTGCAGAATGCACTCTGGTCACAGGTTTTGAAGTTCCCCCGGTCCACTGCCCAGGTCCCACTGAGGCAGCCAGCCAGCCACAACACTAACAGAGGCCCCATCTTGAGAGGGCTGATGAGAGAAACAGAAAATTGGAAGTAAATGTTAAGTGGAAAAATACTACATACATTCAGCTCTGTAACGTTACAGTGATAGATAACGCTGACAACAAGTCATAAACATATTCCAACTGAGAACCTCGAGTACTCCCAACAGCACGTCTGTTGTGCCCCAAGACAAGCAGACCTGATTCTACTGGTCAACTGGTGCACCCGATTAGACTACAATCACCACATTAAAAGGAGGAAATCATCATAGCAATCACTCCCTTCACACCATGAATGTTGTACCCCACATGTGAGATACGCGTTACCTTTGAAGTGATTCAGACAAGTTGAATCAAGTGTTTTTGTCTGGGGCTACAACAAAAATATATGTTGTACTCAAGGACCCGAAGTTGCTGCTTCCGGGTACCATATCCTGTTGTTGATTAACCTCGTCTAACTTTTATGAATCACTAACGTTATAGCTAGTTAACTTAGCTATATATGTTAATTAGCTAGTATGCATGGGTAATAGAAAGGCCATATTTGGCAAACTATTATCTGGCTAACATGGCTCCTTGTCATTTGCGCTCACTGCGTCCTAAAATGCTGGTAGAGCTAATTCATCTGGTAAGCTAACGTTAAATGCTAACGTCGATTTGGTCCTGTCAAATCTGGCTAGTTAGCCAACACCGGTTGCTCGCTACCTAAATCCCCGTCGTAATACAAGATGTAGGACAGAGATACGCACATATGATATTTCACCGATCGAAATAGTTATCAATGTATGTCCATCATTAACTAGCTAGATAGATCATCATCCCAAAAGGTTAACGTTAGCTGCTTAGAGAGCGCTGTCAGGCCGCTATTTCAATTAAAAGGCTCGAGCTGCTAGCTAGAGACAGTAAAAATAACTCAACCTGTCTACTCCTGGATATTGCAAGCGAAATATTTTTCGAAAACACAAGTTAAAAGTATAATTTAACCACAGAAATGCTTTGTCTTACCTTACTACGAAGGCGGCCATCTTGGTTTAGTTGCAACCTTGGCCCACCCCGGTTTCACTCAAAACTAGCAAATATCCTGGAGTAACAATATTTTTTTGTAGTCTTTAAATATGTAGAACGAAATTCGATATTGGTGGATCACATTCAGTATTTATTTATTATATATATATATATTCAATGTTCATCGGCAATTAGATTTGAAACTGTTATTTTGTATTTATGAGTCTTCTGGAATTATTCACCGTTTATCCCCTCCTTGTATTTCTTTATCCTCTCAGACAAGGACACGTCAGCTTGAGGTGGTCAGTTCTGGAGCAATTCTCTGTTATTTTGTACTATGGTTGCACTGCACTTGCTTATTTTTCATTCAGGGACAAACATACTTACAGGCTCTACCAATATAAAACTACATTGTGAAACATTTGCACAGAGCATATGGAAGTCAGAGACAATGATCTTTTACAGCTATGTAATGGCTCTGTTTAGAATGGCATGCACATTTGGGGTCAATTCAGATTAATTCAAATCCAATTAAGGAATTGAAAATGGCCCATTAAGTGTCAAAGGTGTAGTGTTGATAGAATTCCCCTCTCGGTTGATAAAATAACAGTCTCAGCTTTGCTACACTCTTGCACATTTATTAGGAGATCTGGTTCAAACATAAATTGTGCTGTATGTAAAGACATTTGAAGGAATGTTTGTGTGATTCATCATATACCTGCAGGCTGTGTTAGTTGATGTAAAATGAATACATTATCATTGATGTACCTTCTCATTACAAAGTTGTACTTCTGTTTCAATTCGAGAAAAAGTAAGTTGAATTGAAATTCAGAACTGCTGTAACTCGAAATGTAGACAGTCAAGTTCAAAGGCCAGATATTTGAAACAACAAAATTATGATCACTCCCTTTTCTGCTAATTTATTTATGGTATACTACATGTTTTTATCCCCCTACAGTAACAGCTACATAAAAAATTATACTTAATCTATAAAAATGATACAAAACAGGAGAAAGATAAACAGTAGATATAACATGCTCAACTATGCTTCAGAGCGCATACAGATCTAGATTCAAGTTAGAGTAACAAACAAGAAAACAGCAAAGCAACATCTCCACAATTCCCGATCACCAACCACCCCTATCCTCATCTTTCACAAACAATTCCAACCGTCCCACTTCTTGCACCTTTTTCCTCTCCATCCCTCTATCAGTTCTCTCCTTCCCTTGTTCAGAGCTGGAAACGCCAGCATAGATGCCCCAGCCGGTCAATGTTCTTATGC
The DNA here is from genome assembly GCF_036934945.1 of Oncorhynchus masou masou. Taxonomy (NCBI): domain Eukaryota; kingdom Metazoa; phylum Chordata; class Actinopteri; order Salmoniformes; family Salmonidae; genus Oncorhynchus; species Oncorhynchus masou. Next base: position 16,727,946 of record NC_088220.1, on the reverse strand, counting down.
AGGACACTGTGAATGGGTGCTACGTATCTCGCCACGTCTCCATCCCGCGAGAAATCCCGGCAGAACAAGCCCTTCTCGGCACTGAAGACAAACTTCTGTGGCATGGGGCCGTTACCCCTTACATATTCCCACACAGCCAGGAGGAGAAGCCTCACTTCGAACGGCGTCAGGTAGGGGAAAGCCTCGTGGACGTTGCCCAGCACAGGGGGCAGCAGCTGGCCCTCGCCCATACAGGACACCAGCATGCATGAGGCCTGGAGGTGCCACGGGGAGTCCATCGCCAAAGCCTCCCTCGAAGCCTCCCAGTGGGCCAGCAGAGTGGCCAGCAGGCCCCGGAGCACCGCAGAACAGTAACAGAGAGCAGGACGCCCGGCAGCCACAACATGGAGTAAAGGGAAGAGGACAGGGTGGGCCTCGAAGCAGCGGCGGATGTGTATGTCACGTTCTACAGTTGTGCGTGCATGTTCCTCTGGCGGCCATGACAGTTCCCCGTTGGCCACGTCGGGGCAGATATACTCCACTAGCGTCACTGCCATCATTTTGGCCGCCTCAGCGTTGATGGGCGGCGGCTCGTCTGGAACGGAGGGCTGGTGTCGGGTGCCTCCACCGTTGCCGCCATTCCCGGATGGTGCACTGCAGCACTGGACGGTGACAGCCAGCAGAGTCTGGACATTCTGTATGACACTGGCGGCGTCGGGGTGAGGCGTAGCACTGCGCTGCTTCAGACCCTTCCCTATCACCCCAGCATGGAACACAGACCACACACTGCCAGAGAAGTTGACAGTGGTGCCGAACCTGCAGTTGATGTCCAGCAGGGAGCCCACCCGGTCAGGGGCCAGGGACGGGGAGATGGGGGTGTCCCCTCCAATGTCCTCACTCTGCCCTCCAAACAAGTCAGTGTTTCCTTTATGTAGAGCTCCCTCCACCAGGTGCTGCAGGACACATTTGAGGGTTAGAGGGGAGTAACCTACCAGACGGGACAGGAGGAGCACCGAACAGTTCACCGCCTCTCCTCCCTGGCCTTCGTCTCTCCCCTTCCCTGTCTCTCCTCTCCTCCGCAGTGCCAGAAAGAAGTGTGTGACGGCAGCTCGACAAACAAGCAACAGGTGGGAAGGCAGGGCAGCACGAGGGAGGGGGCTGCGGGACAGGAGCCGCACGGCAGCGTGGGATACCGCCGGGTCACCGTGGAGGAGCAGAGGACAGAAGTCATGGAGGTGTCCTGAGACCGCTGCTCCAACCTGCACTGCCATGGAGGACTGAGGACTAGCACCTCCTCCTCCCATGCCTCCTCCTGGGCCCTTCCTCTCCTCCTCCTGTACACTCTGCATGGCAGAGCCCAGGTTGAGAAGGAGCTGGCAGAGCTGCCTGGGTCCCAGAGTGTGTGTATGGATCTGGGCCACGCAGCGGATCACTGCGGCAGGGATGAGGCCCGGCAGGCAGGCGGACAGTGGGGTGTGGAGCTGCCAGGCCAGGGCCAGCTGGTCTGGGTTCCGGGCCAGGGTGAGCAGCTGACAGAGGGCCTCCGTGGCCACGCTCGGGCCCCCGTATACAGACAACAGACACAGCAGCTGGTGCAGCCAGAGATGACGCTTCCTCTCCAGTCTCAGCATCTCAGCACAGAGCTCTCCCACGTGGGACTGCAGCTCCTCTAGGAAGGGGACCACACGGGGCGCCTGGGAGGAGGGAGAGTGGGGGCGGCTGAAGTAGCCGTCATCCCCTTCTGAGCGGGTGTAGACCAGCTTGTGGAGGTGCAGCAGGAGCATCTGGAGGAGGAGGTCGCAGGCCTCCCGGACCCCCTCGTGAGGGGAAGACGTGGGGCCGGAGATGATGACAGAGGCGGGGGTGGCCGTGTCAGCTAGGAAGCGGAGGATGCGTGCCCCTCCAGCAGGGCTCTGGGCGATGAGGTGGACAGCCAGCCCCAGCATGTTGTCAAGCTCGTCCCTGGGAAGGCCCTGTAGAACAGCCTGGAGCTGGAGCAAGACTGGAGGCCGTAGAGACTCCACCAGCTCTGTAGATACGGCGCCCAGAAGAGGAGACAGCGCCGCCAGCTGGAGAAGGAAGGGCACTGTGGCTCTGCGGAGCTTGGCTGAGTGCTCCAAGGAGGTGGACCCAGAGCTGGGGGGTATAGTCGGGGGACTGAGGCTCTCCTGGAACATCCTCAGCAGCTCCCGCCGGATGCTGTCAGAGTGCCGCGCCGCCAGGTGGCCTAGGATCCCCACCACAGAGCTGATCTTAGGCACTCGGCTGCTCTTGTCTCCCTGACACTTGTCAGCCGTTCCGTGGGAGCAGAAGTCTTTAAGGCCACAGGCCAGGACACGGCTGATGATGGTGCCCGGGAAGGAGGATCCGATGTGAGCCACCACCCAGTCGAAGTGGGGGGAGTGCTGCACGGAGGTGTCCAGGAGAGCGTCCACACATTGGTCAGGACACCAGGCTATCATAGCTGCCAGGCACTGGGTATAGGCCTCCATGAGGGAGCGTGTAGCCGCACAGGACATCCACAGCTGCAGCAGCTCGTTGAGGCTGGAGGAGTGGGGAGCTGCCCTGCGGCCAGCATGCTTGGAGCTCAGCTGCCCCAGCAGGTCTACAGCCCAGGTTGAGACAAGGGGAGCCCAGGCTCGGGGGTTGAGCTTAATGAACTCCGCCAGGACGCCATGGACCTCCGTGATGACATCCTCCAGGTTGGAGTCCCCGTCGCCATCGCCGTTTGTCTCTAGATTGTGAAGAAAGGCTGAGACATGCTCGTTGTACACGCCCCTTAGGTGCTCGAGGACCGCCCCGCGACAGGCAGGCACAGACCGTAGTAGACGCACAGCACAGCGGGCATGCTCACGGACGCTGAGTTTACGACCCTGGGTCTGGTCCACGCCACTGATGAAGGATTTTATCTCCTGGGACAGTTCCTGGGGGCTACACACACGATAAAAGTTACGTTTCTCTCTAAAACAATTGGTATCAATTGTATTTTCTCTCAGACTATAATATTTCATAAATATGCTTGAAAAATGCTGACCACTGCATCTAACCTTAGCACAATAACAGCCTTAAAACTTGTTGGTACAGTAGGGAATCAGCCACATAGCTACAACTACTGGCTAGCTATGCTAACCAACTCACCTAAATGCATTCTGCGGTGTGTGAGTGAGAGAGGTCTGCATGGTGACTGTCAGGGAAGTCCCGTCAAACACGGCACACATCGTTCAACTTCCCAAACTGAAAATAGAACATGAAGAACTCTCCCCTTATATCATCATATTTGACGTGTAGAGTTGATTATTCGTAGCTTGTTACAAGTGCGCTCCAAAACCGGAAGTCTTTATTTTCTTATTCTATCATTGTCTTTCGAGGGGTAATTTATTGCCATCTACTGGCCTGACACTGTACTTGGAAATCACGTCAGCACGCACGCTGCCAGGAGATAAGCCCTCGGATTGGTTAGCTTTTTTCCCGAGTCAGCTGATCGTTGACGTCTAAAGTTATTTCTGTGTTCGATGTAAAGCAATCAACGTCGTAGCAACGACACGGAACTTACTGTAAGTTATAAAAAGGGTCAAGTATTTAGTGATTATCTAGACTAAAGTACTTGTGAGAATTACAAATATCTAGCTAGCTAAATGGGATCGAAAGTCTTGACAGCATGCAAACATAGTCTATGTTGTGTGCCGTTTGTGGTCAGTTACAATAACGTAGCTAAAGTAGCTAGCTATTTCCTTGCATAATTAATGTTTTTTTTTTACAGTAGCGGTGCGTGGGTAAAATCACTGATGAAGCCAGAAAAAAAGCCATATTACAACCTATGTGTTGTGATAATTGTGTTGTTTGCTCTGTAACCTGTTAAGTAATATGTTGCCACAGTGTTATTTAGGCCTAAAGCCCGAGACAATAAGACAGTTGCAGAATAAATTCACCCAAACCTTTGTTTTATCACAAAACTGGATAGCAACCTCTGTTGGGTTTAGTCCACATAGCATATTGCATGTAATAGACAGTTACATGACCTCAAGCAAGTTAATGTTTCCGACATTTTCGGACCACTAAACAACCATTGATTTAGAACCACAGATATTTACAGGAGTTGCCTAACACCATTGGAACATCATCAAATCACCTTTGCTTAGTGTAATACAGTGACAACTAAAAGATACCAAAAACAATTTAGTCCAATCAAGATATATATTATGTTTTTTATTTTTTATTTAACCATTATTTAACTTGGCAAGTCAGTTAAGACAAATTCTTATTTACAATGATGGCCAACCAAAAGGCAAATTGCCACCTGGGGGGACGGGGGCTGGGATTCAAAATACAAAATAAAATAAAAATATAGGACAAAACACACATCACGACATGAGAGACACCACAACACTACATAAAGAGAGACCTAAGCCAACAACAGCATGGCAGCAACACATAAAAACACAGCATGGTAGCAACACAACATGAAAACAACATGGTAGCAACACAACATGGCAGCAGCACAACATGGTAGCAGCTGTCGTGACTAGAGGTCGACAGATTATGATTTTTCAACGCCGATACCGGTTATTGGAGGACCAATAAAGCCGATACCAATTAATTGGCCGATTTTACATTTTTATTTTTTTAATAATGACAATTACAACAATACTGAATGAACACTTATTTTAACTTAATATAATATATCAATAAAATCAATTTAGCCTCAAATAAATAATGAAACATGTTCAATTTGGTTTAAATAATGCAAAAACAAAGTGTTGGAGAAGAAAGTAAAAGTGCAAAATTTGCCATGTAAGAAAGCTAACGTTTCAAGTTCCTTGCTCAGAACATCCTTTTAACATGAGTCTTCAATATTCCCAGGTAAGAAGTTTGAGGTTGTAGTTATTATAGGAATTATAGGACTATTTCTCTCTATACCATTTGTATTTCATTAACCTTTGACTATTGGATGTTCTTATAGGCACTTTAGTATTGCCAGTGTAACAGTATAGCTTCCGTCCCTCTCCTCGCTCCTCCCTGGGCTCAAACCAGGAACACAACAACAACAGCCACCCTCGAAGCAGCGTTACCCATGCAGAGCAAGGGAAACAACCACTCCAAGGATCAGAGCGAGCGAGTGACGTTTGAAACGCTATTAGCGTGCGCTAACTAGCCAGCCATTTCACTTCGGTTACACCAGCATCATCTCAGGAGTTGATATGCTTGAAGTCATAAACAGGGCAATGCTTGACGCACAAGGAAGACCTGCTGGCAAAACGCAGAAAGTGCTGTTTGAATTAATACTTACGCACCTGCTTCTGCCTACCACCGCTCAGTCAGATACTTAGATACTTGTATGCTCAGTCAGATTATATGCAACGCATGACACACTAGACAATATCATCAACCATGTGTAGTTAACTAGTGATTATGATTGATTGTTTAATGCTAGCTAGCAACTTACCTTGGCTTACTGCATTTGCGTAACAGGCAGTCTCCTTGTGGAGTGCAACGAGAGAGAGAGGCAGGTCGTTATTGCGCTGGACTAGTTAACTGTAAGATTGGATCCCCCAAGCTAACAAAGTGAAAATCTGTCGTTCTGCCCCTAAACGAGGCAGTTAACCCACCATTCCTAGGCCGTCATTGAAAATAAGAATGTGTTCTTAACTGACTTGCCTAGTTAAATAAAGATTAAATGAAGGTGTAAAAAAAATAATACAGATTTCTGATTGTTATGATAACTTGAAATTGGTAGACCTCTAGTCGTGACGTGACTCTCATTAATGTGATGACTGTTATTTATCAAGTAATTACCTACTATGTCTAAATCTTACCAGATTAAATTAATCATGTAACAATTAACTCATTAGGACTTTGGGCACCACGGGAGAAATTGTTTAACGAGTTACCATCTCCCGAATTACCTAAAGGATATATATCAAAAACAGTCACTTATTAATCATTACCTCATATCAGTCTCATTCTGAACGTCGCAGACTTATTGAATCTGCACAAACCTGAGTCTTACTGATAATTTTGTACCACATACATTTATTTCAATATTTATTTACTAAAACACTAAATGATAACACAGGATACACACAGACACCCACACACACAGTATAGGTTATTGATTAGAAACTTAATATGATGACAGGTCCCTTGCGGACTAGCACAATATGACAGTTGTTACAAAAGATGGAGAGTTAAAGAGAGAAAGAGAGACAACACTTGGATACTTTGGGGAACTATGCTCACAGTAACCCTAAACTGCTGCCCCTTTGGGTAAGAAGTAATGCATGTATTTACGTGTTGAAGGTCTTTGTCGTGTATCTCTGTTGGATCCAGGCCTTTGTGAAAAGGGTTTGATTGGGCCTTCTCCTTTGGATGGGCCTTCTCCTTCGTTCTCAGGTGTAAGGCTCTGATCGTTCACAACAGGTCACAATGCCCTTCTTAGTTGTCTGTTTACTTGCACTTGTTCTTGAAGAGTGGTCTTCTGAGGACGGCTAATCAGCCGTGTCAATGATCCCAAGTGGTGATGAAAGCAGTGTAGTCGGTGATGATTTGAAAAGAGTAACCAGCTGTTCATACTCAAATTCCCTTTCTTAGATATAGCTACTCAACCGTAACATTGACTGTTAGAGGCTACTTCGTCTACTTCAACCTCATGTTGATTTTCATTGGTCGTGACCTAGCTGCAGCTTATGGTCCGTTTAGTCTGGTATGTTAATTCTTAACTCAATCTTTTATACCTTCTGGGTAAAAGGGGCATTTTCATCATGATGACATGCTCGCTGGGCTCCCTGGGGCGTGGCTAGTTAAGAGACAAAGTATTATAATTACTATGATCTTGTTAGGATTGTGATTTTAGTTCTCTATCATCACAAAAACATTCTCTTCATCCTTGATATTTTCTACACCACGTAAAGGATGTAAACCTGATATACACAGTGTAAAAGCTCCTCAAGTTACAATTTTTTCGTTATAACGTGTTTATACCATTTTTAATGACATCATAAAATAGACATTAATTTTCCAAATTCCATCTTTCATCATTCCCAACATTCAGATGTTGAAATATATTGTCCCAGTGTTCCTTGTTGGATGTTGTGGGTGGCAAAATCTTCTGTAACAAAGAGACATTCCATTCACCCATACTAGAGACCAAAAGGAGTCGTCTGCTGCCCACAATTTACGATCGACGTGAGGTGTCATAAAACCCCCCACATCAATCCCTTCCCCCCTCTGCGGGTGAGAGGGCTCTGTAGATGCTGATCCACTGTAACGTGATCTTTGGATCTTCAAAGGAGAGTCATGACACAGCACAAACTATGGTACAAACATTATTGGGCACAGACAGCACCACAAATGGCAAGAAAGTAGAGACAACAATACATCACGTGAAGCAGCCACAACTGTCAGTAAGAGTGTCCATGATTGAGTCTTTGAATGAACAGATGTAGATAAAACGGTCCAGTTTGAGTTTTTTTGCAGCTCATTCCAGTCCTTAGCTGCAGAGAACTGAAAAGAAGAGTGACCCAGGGATCTGTGTGCTTTGGTTATACCTTTATCAGAATGTGACTGGCAGAACGGGTGTTGTATGTTGGAGGTTGAGGACTGCAGTAGGTATCTCAGATAGGGGGGACTGAGGCCTAAGAGGGTTTTATAAATACGCATCAACCAGTGGGCCTTGAGACGGGTATACAGAGGTGGCCAGTTTACAGAGTAGTATAGAGTGCAGTGATGTGTCCTATAAGGAGCATTTGTGGCAAATCTGATGGCCGAATGGTAAAGAACATCTAGCCGCTCGAGATCACTCTTACCTGCCGATCTATAAATCACGTCTCTGTAGTCTAACATGGGTAGGATGGTCATCTGAATCAGGGTTAGTTTGGCAGCTGGGGTGAAAGAGGAGCGATTACCATAGAGGAAACCAAGTCTAGATTTAATCTTAGCCTGCAGCTTTGATATGTGCTGAGAGAAGGACAGTGTACCATCTAGCCATACTCCCAAGTATTGTATGAGGTGACTACCTCAAGCTCTAAACCCTCAGAGGTAGTAATCACACCGGTGGGGAGAGGGCATTCTTGCTACCAAACCACATTACCTTTGTTTTAGTGTTGTTCAGAACAAGGTTAAGGACGGAGAAAGCTTGTTGGATACTAAGAAAGCTTTGTTGTAGAGCGTTTAATACAAAATCCGGGGAGGGGCCAGCTAAGTATAAGACTGTGTCATCTGCATATAAATGGATGAGAGCGCTTCCTACTGCTTGTGCTATGTTGTTGATGTAAATTGAGAAGAGCGTGGGACCTAGGATCGAGCCTTGGGGGTACTCCCTTGGTGACAGACAGTGGCTGAGACAGCAGATGTTCTGACTTTATACACTGCACTCTTTGAGAGGTAGTTAGCAAACCAGGCCAAAGACCCCTCAGAGACACCAATAATCCTTAGTCGGCCCACAAGAATGGAATGGTCTAGCGCATCAAATGCTTTGGCCAAGTCAATAAAAATAGCAGCACAACATTGCTTAGAATCAAGGGCAATGGTGACATCATTGAGGACCTTTAAGGTTGCAGTGACACATCCATAACCTAAGCGGAAACCAGATGGTGTACCCGAGAGAATACTATAGACGTCAAGAAAGCCAGTCAGTTCATTTTTGACAAGTTTTTCCAACACTTTTGATAAACAGGGCAAAATAGAAATATGCCAAACGAGTTAGGATCAGCTTGGTCTCGCCCTTTAAATAAAGGATGCCCAGTGGCTGCCTTCCAAGCAATGGGAACCTCTCTAGAGAGGAGCGACAGGCCTGGCGATGATAGGGGCAGCAACCTTAAAGAAGAAAGCGTCTAAACCATCTGGCCCAGATGTTTTTGTTGGGGTCAAGTTTAAGGAGCTCCTTTAGCACCTCGGACTCAGTGACCGCCTGCAGGGAGAAACTTTGAAGCGTGGCAGGGGGAAAAGATGGAGCAGCATCAGGGATAGTTGCATTAGAAGGGGTGGGATATGATGAAATGTTGAATGGTTCAAGGAGTCATGGCAGAGTCAAATAGGAATCCTGACTTAATGAAGTGGTGATTAAAGAGCTCAGCCATGTGCTCCTTGTCAGTAACAACCAGATCATCAACATTAAGGGACATGGGCAGCTGTGAGGAGGAGGGTTTATTCTCCAGGTCTTTAACCTTTTTCCAGAACTTCTTGCAGTTAGACCCACAGAGAGAGAACTGCTCCTTAAAGTAACTAACTTTGGCCTTCTGGATAGCCTAAGTGCACTTATTTCTAATTTGCCTGAACGAGAGCCAGTCAGCCTGAGTATGCGTCTGCCGAGCGATTTGCCAAATGGAATTCTTGAGGTGGAGTAACTCTGACAGATCACGGTCGAACCAGGGACTGAACCTATTTTTAAAGATCATTTTCTTTATGGGTGCGTATTTGTTAACGCTACCACTGAAAATTTAACAAAAGATGGTCCAGGTGTCTTCGACAGAGGGGATCATGGTGGCCGATAACACCCAGCAACAGTCAACAAAGAGTTATTTGAACGTTTAATGCGTAAAACCAGGAAATCAAGTTGTTTGGGGACAGACTTGGTGGAGACAACCGAGCACTGAAGGTGGCCTTGGTAAAGATTGCCACTCCACCTTTGGAAGATCTGTCTTGCCGAAAAAGGTTATAACCAGAAAGGTTAACATCAGTATTCAAAACACTCTTTCTTAACCACGTCTCAGTAATGACCAACACATCTGTATTGGAGCTGTGAACCCACACTTTCAATTGATAAATTTTATGTTAAAACCTTCTAGTGTTAACATGCAGAAAACCCAGGCTTTTACCAGAGCAGAAATCCGTGAAGCAGATATCAGAGCAGAAACCAGAATTGGGGTTAGCAACAGTAAATTGGCCTGGGTATACATGCACAAGATCATATTGTAAAGCAATTTCATCAGGTAACATGAATACAAAGCTGGCGAGAGGTGGTTAGAACCCACGGTTGGGTAAACAAGAAAGTTCATAGTCAACAAAGCACGTGTGGCCGATGTGAAATGGCTAGCTAGTTAGCGGTGGTGCGCGTTAATAGTGTTTCAGTCAGTGACGTCACTCGCTCTGAGACCTAGAAGTTGTAGCCGCGGCTTTTGTGGCGCGATGGGTAACGATGCTTCGTGAGTGACTGTGGTTGATGTGTGCAGAGGGTCCCTGGTTGGAGCCCAGGTTGGGGCAAGGAGAGGGACAGAAGCTATACTGTTACACACACAGGAGTCATGAGGCAAATAGCATAAAGCACCAGAGAAACAAAGAATGACTTGGGACTAGCCATTGGAAGTTCAGAGTCACTCGCCCCAACAGTGTGAGTGACGGCGAATGGTCCTTTAAGACGGCTGAATAAAGCTGTCCTGTGGCGGTTGTATTTTGGAGATTCTGAGGAGGATATCTTCTGATGTGATCAAAGCAACAATATGGTTTCTTATTGATGTCATTTACAATTGAAGGCTGCATATCAGTTAAAAATAGAGATGAATCCAGGGGGTACTGTATTTTAATTCAATTCAATTCAAGGGTTTTATTGGCATGGGAAACATGTGTTAACATTGCCAAAGCAAGTGAGGTAGATAATATACAAAAGTTAAATAAACAATACAAATGAACAGTAAACATTACACACACAGTATTTTCAAAACAATAAAGACATTACAAATGTCATATTATGTATATATACAGTGTTGTAACAATGTACACATGGTTAAAGTACAGAAGGGAAAATAAATAAGCATAAATAAGGGTTGTATCTATAATGGTGTTTGTTCTTCACTGGTTGCCCTTTTCTTGTGGCAACAGGTCACAAATCTTGCTGCTGTGATGGCACACTGGGATTTCACCCGGTAGATATGGGAGTTTATCAAAAGTGGGTTTGTTTTGGAGTTCTTTGTGGATCTGTGTAATCTGAGGGAAATATTTGTCTCTAATATGGTCATACATTGGGCAGGAGGCTAGGAAGTGCAGTTCAGTTTCCAGCTCATTTTGTGGGCAGTTACCTCTGCACCAATGGGACGGGAAACTCTCCTGCCATTGTTAGGCTCAAGAGTTTTCACACCTCCCACTTCACACTTCTGTGCAAATTTCAGTCAGTTTCTTTCATAGCAGCTTCGTAGACTTATTTATTAAGCTTTATATAACAAAATTACCAAGAGATTGTCTTTTAATTTTTGGCTTCAGAAGTAAGTTCAGACTGAACATTACTCACCTAGTTTTCTGTTAGATGGTGTTTCCATATTCCGCTGTGTTATGCAGGTTTTGGTTTGATAGAAGTTTTTTTTCATCTTGATAATTCTTGCTAGTAACAGTCCATTCAGGTAATTTTGTTCAAAATTAAGGTTTTAGGTATGGAATTGTGATTTGGAATGAAGGTTTTGATGTCCTAGTGAAAAAAATCAAGTTTATTTACATTTATCCAACTCTAAATTCTATCTTTTTGCAGAAGAACTCAGGAGCCCATGCTCTCTGTGTCTGTTCGCTCTCTCTATATATATATTTAAGATGCGGCTGTCCATGGTTCTGATTTCTGTTTGTGCAAGTAGAAAAATATGTTTACACCCTACTTGTCGAGAAACTCCAATGCCATCCTCCTCTCTTTCATGTTGACAAAACAGTCTATCACTCTGTCATACAGGACAGGCTTTTATTTATTGTTGTCCTAGGCTACCTTGCTAAAATGGTTGTTTGCTAGCCTAACTTCCATTCATGGGCAATGTTCGCTAGTTAACATTAGCCTTCTACATCTAGCTACATATTGAACTTCCATCCTCTCAGGCCAGGGGCACAACAATGGTTGGATCAGAATCACCGTTACAATCATTGGCCAGTAAGGAGAATTAAGTAAAACCACATGTTCAAATCTCTATCTCCATCCATGGCTAATTTAGGAAAGGGACAATTTTAGCTAGCTAGCTAGCCACCGGACGACAACAACACAACAAGATGCAACAATTCAAGTTGTTTCTGTCAATGACGTATGCGCTCAATGTGATTCGATAGGAGTGACACCAAAATCCAAGCTGGCTTCCCTTGACACTTTCTTTTGGTGCGCCAAGACCATTCACAGTTGAGCTTGCTCAGTTTAGCTCAACGCTGATTGGCTAATTTTTTATACGTTTTTTTATCAAGGTAAGCCAAATGCACGCATGCTTCCCTTGCATTCCATTCAATGCTATGGGCGGCAACAATGTCATACTCGTTTGGACCAGACAGATCAGATAGATGGCCTACACATAAAGAGACAGAGGGGCACTGTTTTGGTCGCTCACATGCTTTCTCCGGTGAGATACATATGGAGCCAGATAGCTGCCAAAAGGTTGAACGTATGAATCGCTAGGATCGTAAGAAAATCCATACGTAAATTGTTAGGATCATAAGAAAAGCCATGCGTGAAACGTAAATGTGAAATTTCATCTGTGAACGTATAAACACCATGTTGTGATTACAGAGAAAACTTTTAGTCTTGAACAAATCTTGTGTTGCAATTCTGATGTACAATAATACCTTTGGCATTCGTTTTGGCAATTTCATCTCACCAACAATAAAAACTTGTGAGGAGTACTATGAGATCAAGCATAATACAATATACAAAAAACGGAAGTCAGGGAAACCAGAAAGAGGTATCCTGCATGTTTTCAAGTTCAAATTCTCCATTCTATATTACTAATATTTCAATGTTTCATTTAGGCCTATCTACAAACCTGTAGGCATTGCAATTTAGGCTATCATTTTGGGTACTTGTGTCTTGCAGTACTCTATTTGTGTTTTATTACTGCTTTTATTATAGGCCTCCCGTTAAAAAGAGGACCCAGCTCACAGGCCTCTAAATATAGCCTCTAAATACATTTGAAACTAAATAGTTGAAGAAGCACATGCAGTGGCTAATAGGATAGGGAAAATCAATCTGGCAATAAGAATAGGCTATTCATAGTCTTGACCATTTGGGACCCCTTGGCTATTTAGCTCAGGACAGGTTATAGCTAAGACTTAATCAATATGTCTTTAACCTAATTTATTGATATGGATATAGCCTCTGCGTGATGGGGTTGTGCAATGCAAATGGCTACAAGCCTACATACAAAGTGGAATTCGCAAATACAACAGTCAAAATGCCTAGTATAAGGCCTACAGTCCGTGCTCCCAAATACTGGAAAAGGTGTACATGATCACCACAGTAGCCCCCACGTGGCTATAAAACATAAATGATGCAATTATGACTGTTAAATAACACACAACAGTATGGCATATTTAGATAGTGGAATAGGCCTAGCCTAAATCATATTTACTTTCTATTTTGCAGCTCAGGCGATTATTTTAGACAAGGGTCTTCTGTGTCTTTATAATACAATTCTCACACAAGTAATTTGCTGAAGGCCCAAGCCTGTATTACGTCATCTACTGTTATAACGTCCTTATCGAATGCTCTAGACTTTTATTCTGGAAATGAAACCGGAAGCTGCAAATCAACTATAAAATCTTGGCAAGAGTTGCTTGATTGACTAGCGGTCTTTGACTAGCTACATTCGGTTCATGTCCTTTGCAGATGTCACACGTTTGTGCTTCTAAAAAAGGTGTGTAACCCGAGTAAAGGGAAACGTGTAAATCTCCATCCGTAGTCGTATCATAGGGTTTGTACGTTTACAGATCTACTTTAACGGTTACGTTTTCTGTTTCACACATGGCTTTTCTTAGGATCCTAACAATTTGCATATCGATTTCCTTACGATCCTAACGATACGTACATTTTAGCTTTTGGCAGCTATCTTGCTCCATAGATACATTCAGCCTCTTGGGAATGAATTGATGAAAAATTCTGAAACAGAGAGACAAAAGTAATTGAAAAATTATATATATATAATTATTATTATTTAAAAAAAAAAAATTGGTGTACCCTGGCTCTCCTTGGCATCCATGAATACACTTCACTGATTTTTTTATAGACACCAGAACATAGTGAAATTAGATCAGTATCTAGTTTATTGCCTAATATTTTGTTAGCTAATGTCTTAGGAAAACAGCCCCCTAAATATAACACATAGATTTTGTTCTGACTTTACAGGGTCGAGATAAAAGCTCAGGAAAAACGTAAAGTTATTTACAAGCAGAAGGGAAATCAAAACTGTGGAAAGGAAATAACGGTTACCATGGCTCCAACATTGGTAAGTAAAGTCCAATCCAAATGTTGATTGTGTCCACTGTCTCTGTGTAATCTGTTTTTATGCAAATATTTACATTTTGTTTGTACAAAGTAGTGTTTGCACGATGAGATCTGAGCACTTTCCCTTTCAGAACGGCATACTTGGCAGTTGGTCGACGGTTATTTACTACTTATTATTTCTCCCTTGACAGTACGATGAGAAGCCAGAGCCAGGGGACCTGATAGAGATATTCAGATGCAACTTCCAGCACTGGACTTTGTACGTTGGTGACGGTTTTGTTGTTCACCTGGCCCCACCCTGTGAGTTATACTATTGAGTATGATCAAATCTTTATTTTAGAAGATATAGTGCACTCAACAATTTATATACAGTAGCCTACATACAGTGGCTTGCGAAAGTATTCACCCCCCTTGGCATTTTTCCTATTTTGTTGCCTTACAACCTGGAATTAAAATTTATTTTTTGGGGGGTTTGTATCATTTGATTTAAACAACATGCCTACCACTTTGAAGATGGAAAATAATAATAAGCTATTTCAGTTTTTATTTTTATACATTTGCTAGCATTTCTAAAAACCTGTTTTTGCTTTGCTATTATGGGGTATTGTGCGTAGATTGATATTTTAGAATAAGTCTGTAACGTAACAAAATGTGGAAAAAGTCAAGGGGTCTGAATTCTTTCTGAATGCACTGTTTTTTGATTAGAAGTATTCGTCCCCAAGTCAATGTTTGAAACACATTTGGCAGCGATTTCATCTGTGAGTCTTTCTGGGTAAGTCTCTAAGAGATATTGTACACTTGGATTGTACAATATTTGCTCATTATTCTTTTAAAAAAATCCTCAAGCTCTGTCAAGTTGGTTGTTGATTATTGCTAGACAGCTATTTTCAAGTTTTTCCATAGATTTTCATGATGATTTAAGTCAAAACTGCTACTAGGCCACTCAGGAACATTCATTGTCACCTTGGTAAGCAACTCCAGTGTATATTTGGCCCTGTGTTTTAGAATATTGTTCTGCTGAAAGGTGAAGAAGAAAAACGTATTATGTGACTTGTTAAGCAAATGTTTACCCTTGAACTTATTTAGGCTTGTCATAACAAAGGGGTTGAATACTTATTGACTGAAGACATTTCAGATTTTCATTTTTAATTCATTTGTAAAAAAAATTGAAAAGCATCCTTCCACTTTGGCATTATGGGTTATTGTGTGTAGGCCAGTGACACAAAATCTAAATTTTTTTCCATTTTAAATTCAGGCTGTAACGCAACAAAAATGTGGCAAATGTCAAGGGGTGTGAATACTTTCTGATAAAAACTAATGTGACAAAACTCAACTTTAAACTCATCTTTGGCACTGTTGATATGTTTTATGACATGTTTTGTCTGTGCACCCCCCCCGTTGGAACTTTTCCCTCTCCTTCTCCCATGTCTCTGCTCCCCAGCCGAGGTCCCTGGAGCCAGTTCCAACAGCCTGATGTCTGTGCTCAGTGACAAGGCTAAGGTGAAGAAGGAAAAGATCTGGGACGTGGTGGGGCATGATCAGTGGTGTATCAACAACCAGCTTGATCAGGATTACCAGGTAAGTACAGTATTGTTGCGACCCAAAATAGCACCCCATGGGGCCCTGGTCAAACAGTGCACTGTGTTAAAGTACAACTTAAGTATTTTTGGGGGGTATCTGTACTTTACTTTACTATTTATATTTTTGCCAACTTTTACTTTTACTTCACTACGTTCCTAAAAAAAAAGATGTACTTTTTACTCCATACATTTTCCCTGAAACCCAAAAGTACTTATCAAGAGAACATCCCTGGTCATCCCTACTACCTCTGTTCTGGCGGACTCACTAAACACAAATGCTTCATTTGTAAATGATGTCTGAGTGTTGGAGTGTGCCCTTGGCTGTCTGCGAATAAATAAATAAAAAGAAAATGATTCTGTCTGTTTTATTTAATATAAGGGATTTGAAATGGTTTACTTTTGCTTTTGATACTTAAGTACATTTTAGCAATTCCATTTAATTTTGATACTTAAGTATATTTAAAACCAAATACCTTTTAGACTTTTACTCAAGTAGTATTTTACTAGGTGACTTTCACTTTTACTTAAGTCATTTTCTATTAAGGTATCTTTACTTTTACTCAAGTATGACACTTGGGTACTTTTTCCACAGCTGGGAATAAGGTGCCAGCCTGTGTGATCCTATGTGGCTCAGTTGATAGAGCATGGTGCTTGTAATGCCAGAATAGTGTTTTGATTCCCGCTGGGGCCAACCAAATGAAAATGTATGCATGCACTAGTGTAAGTTCGCTTAAGATAAAAACATCTGCTAAATGGCATAAATTGCTTAAAATGATCTGCTAAATGTCATGCATTATATTATTATAGGTCAGACCCATCTGTGAGATACTGAAGGACGCCCAGGCCTATGTGGACCAGGAGCTGCCCTTCTGTGTCTTCAAGGGGAACTGTGAGCACTTTGTCACAGAGCTGAGATATGGGAAGGCTGAGTCTCGACAGGTAGGTACACTGGACTGGTGCTCATCAATGGGTGCACTGTGCTCAGCATAGAGTTATCTTGTGAGCCATAATGACATTCTCAAGCTATGAATGTGTGTCAAGAGAGTGTAGAGTAACTGGATTACTTGTTGTTATACATTCAAAGCATCTATGACTATTTCTGAATCAGTCATGCATTCAAATGAATGTCTTTTTCTGCCAGGTTCAGCAGGCTGTGGAAACAGTGGGAATGGCCGCAATGGTGGGCTTTGGAGTCCTTGCTGTTGCAGGTATCGCGGCAGCCATCTTTGGAGGTGGAAGCAAAAAGAAGAATAAAGGGGGAGAATATAAGTGAGCACCTGTATGATAGCTTCCTGAGCAGCCAATCACCAATAGGCCTGATAGAGATTAATTATTCAACTACAGTACTACTGCCCTCGTCACTTGAATAATTCTGTTGTTTTCAGAAGGGAGGATTGAGTATTTCCGTACATCTGTTTAAAAAACTTTTACAATTACACAGACGTGATTTGAAAGCACAAAGGAAACGAGGAACAGTGTCTTGTTATAATTCTGAGGTTTAAAGCCTTGGCGGTGTCATAGCCTTGCAGGCTTCTAGCTGATTTAACAAAAAAAATGTTTTACTTATAAGCTATGAAGTTTCCCTACTAAAGTTTCAACATATTTATCTAGACTGAGATCTTTTTATAATGGGATAAAATGGTATTCCACTGAAGTTCTGATATTTCTATCATGAATTCAATTGTCTTTAGGACTCACAGAACTACTCCTGGTTAGGGTCGGAGTGGATACGTCCAGTGGGCTGTCTTGAGCCACCACCTGTTTAGCTAATAGAAAAATAATATATATATATATATATATATATATATTTTTTTTTTTAAACGTGTGCCTGTTTTACATGTTATTTTGGCAATTAAACGTGTCACATATCAGTTTGCAAACATTGTAAAAAAATAAATAATCATTTTTAAAGAATCATTGAGTTTAATAAAACAATACAAACATGGTCTCTTTTTTGCTTTCTTGAGTAAGGCAGCTCCAAAATGGAGGTGGTTCAGCCTCGCTCAGTGCTTTCTGTGGTGGCGGGGTAGCCAGCAGAAAATACGGAGCGTAGGGGTTGGTAATGTTCTCTAGTTGCGCCATGATTGGCTCAATGTTCTGACACTCATGGGGACACTACCTCACTGCGAAATCTACTGCTAGATCTTAAAAATTCA
Organism: Oncorhynchus masou masou; assembly: GCF_036934945.1. Classification (NCBI taxonomy): domain Eukaryota; kingdom Metazoa; phylum Chordata; class Actinopteri; order Salmoniformes; family Salmonidae; genus Oncorhynchus; species Oncorhynchus masou. The sequence continues at coordinate 16,710,064 of NC_088220.1, read as the reverse complement.
AACCCTTGGGTGCTGCCATAGAGTTACATTAGAAGTGCCCATCCAAGAAGGCTCAAGGTCATTTGGCCACAGATAAAAATGTAAAATCACGTTATATCTACCGTAGCTTTGATTGGACTGATCATGACAACATCATACTTTAAAAATCTTAGCTAGGAAGCTAGACAAGCAGTCAGCGTCATGAATTATGTAGACAATCTACTGGAAAATCCTTTTCATATGAAGAGAAATTATAGATAAAACGTATCGGTGCTCATTGGCCATTGGGCATAAACATTACAAGTTGGAAATCACAAATTCAACAATGAGTGGTTTGGAAGGAATCAGTGGCTAACTGCAAACGTTGCAAAGCAATCACTAGCCTGCTATTCAGTGGAGTGGGTGTGGGTCCAAGTCTGGGTTTAAGGTTCTCTTTTCCAAGTTTAAAATAAACATTCAACACCCATGGGCCAGAAAAGTTGTACTACATTGGCCATGAAAGCATGACTTCTGCCACGTTCAAAACAACTGGAAACTCAGAACTGGGAAATCTCAGACGTCAGTCAGTTCAATAGAACTGGGAACTCTGGAAAAAAAACTAGCTCCAACTGGGACAATACGTTTTTAATGGTCATCCAACTTGTAATTCCAAGTCAGGAACTCTGGCCTCTTTCTAGAGCTCTGACCTGAAGACCACTGAAGTCATGATTCAACCTTGTTTTTTTCCCCAGAGTTCCCAGTTGTCTTGAAAGCACCATAAATCCAGAGAATGCCAGACCTTGATGACAACATTTTCCCACAGGACCGCTGTGCCACCTTCCTGTTCAAGTGAGCACAGCACAACAAGGTGAGTCCAAAAATGTCTTGTAAGCTGCTGCATAAATGATGTAATATGCCAGGGAGATGTGTATACTGTAGCTAAGAAAGTAATACTAAGTGTATGTTGTATAGTAAGCTGTTAGTAGCCCATGTGCCTCACCTTAATAATTTGGTCCCTTTCACCCTCATAACTTAGCCTACTGTTCTGACTTGGAGGTGTACTTGTAGCCTATAGCATATCTTATAGAAATATAATCATTGAATATTGTAAGAGCTTTCATTGTCTGCTTATATGCCCCCATTTTATCCTACGGTTCTGACTTGGTGTACAGAGAGAATACTGTAAGAATGGCCCATGTTCTAAATTCTGTCGCTGTACATTTCAAAGGTGCAGAACAAATAGTTATGCTGATTATGTCCATCCTAGCTCGCTCATTAATATCTTAATAGAAATTACGGATTGCATCTTATCCGCTCTTCGTCCCCTTCTGCCATAGTTTGTACATCTCAATTGTCAGTAGAAACCACATTTGTTTAAGCAAGTCAGCCATATCAGCAATGTTTTTTTTAAAGGCAGTAAATGAGGCTGAATGAACTGCTTTGCTGCTAAACAAGTCTCCACTGATAGCCAGGTGTAGCAGCGGTAATGATTCACTCCATGGTGCTGAAAAGAAAGCTCTGCTGTTGGGACAGCTTTATGTAGGCCCTAACAGTTTGTCAGTCATAGTGTTGTGGCTTTGCAGACATGCATCCAAAATATTTTGGGGGAGTTTGCCCCACCAAAAATCGCCACTGGATACATCAAATGCTCCTTATATCGCCTTGAAATGACTGACAGCGTTATGAACAAAATCTTTATTCATGAGTATACTAGCAATTTCTAGATCTTGGATTGAAAATATTTTATCTTAACCATTGCTTGATCCGTAAACTTGTTTGCACATTAAGTTGAAATATATTGATAATGAATAAACTGAATCTCGTCATTTTAGATTAGTTGATCTGGTCTTGACATGCTCTGCAATGTAAGTTTGTACATTTTTAATAAACATTATTTGGTCTCTAGGTTTGTGGTCTGATTAACATACTTCTCTTAGTAAACAGAAACACCTCTGTTGTCCCACAAGGAATTTTCCAGTGGATTTGGATGTTGGCAGAAGCAGAAATAGTTCTGAATATATATTTGTAAAACAGTTCACACCCTTTCGCATAACACTTGTTTGTCATGGTTTTATTTTGGGAATTGTACACAAGATTCTCTCTCTATAAAACAATGCATCTGATTTCACTGGACTTCCCTCCCTCGCCACCCACAACATATTTAAACATCACAGAGCACAGTTCATCTGACTCCATCAAATAAAAGGCACAAACAGAACCTTCTCTTTCCCTTGACCCACCCAACACTACCAATGTGACAAGATAGTTGATGGGCAGAATTATCTTTCACTTTATGATTTGATTTTAAATAGCTAAGTGACTCCATAAATATATAGGAGGAGGAAGCTACAGATAAAATTGCATGATAACACCATCCATGCTGAATATGAAGGCTTCAAGTCAGTCAACCCACCACCACTAATGATAACTGATTGGCTCCGAGGGGATGTAGGCCAGGTGTATATTATTAATCTGTGTACAGTGAGGTACCGTTAATCAACAGAGACACGTTCAGTTGGCAAATATAGAAATATCATGAATAGACTTGACATGATCCCTTATTCTATGTGAGAGGAATGTTTGTTCTACATAACATATTTCTATCAGACTGTTCCACAACATTGTGCCCTGCTGAACGTGTCCCACCATTACACTTCAGGGAAGTACCGTATGCCTTCTGGTAGGTCACTCGTATACAGACCCATGCATGCAGACTATCAGTATTATTTCTGCAGTGTGACTGACGGCTTATCTAACATTCATAACCCATTTATGCGTATATCTGAACATTCAGCATATACAAATTTTATATCAATATAATAAAAAAAAAACTTTCAGACAAATGCACCAACTATGTACATTTCTTTACATCATTGTTTTTATATAAAAACAATATTTGCGTTGTAATATGAATGCAATGTTTAAACCCCGTAATAGTCTGGATGAGACATGTCTCAGCTTCTGGCAATCTGATCCCCTCTCAGCCAATGAGCAGCTTGTACAGTCAAGTTCAGTGTCTCTTCTTCAATCTTTTTGTTCATTATGGAATGTTGAACCTTCCATACATTCCACCCTCTCTGTGGGAGTCAGGGGAAAGTCATCATAGCACTGTCTGCTTCGCTTCCTGTCTTCCGCCAACCCTCCTCTTCCAGTCAGTCCAGTTTCCGAGCACCTAGTTTGAGAGGACCCTTCACTGCCTTGCGTTCTGCCCGTTTGGCCTCCAGTTCTTTCCTCCTCTCCTCACGTTTCTTCTTGGCCAGCTCTGCCTTGCTTAGGCCTGCTTAGGAAACAAAAAGACAGACAGCTGTTATAATTTGACTTGAGCGTTATAACATGAACAGCATCTCATTAAAAGGACTCCCTGGTTTCAGATCATTGAGAGAGATGGAGAATAGAGAAGTTAGAGCAGGTTGAGACTCACCTTGACTTCCGTCCACAGACTCCCAGCTCTCCTCGGCTCCCCAGTCTCCAGCAGGCTCTGCACTCCAGCCATCACCAGCCTAGCATGAACCAGAAAGCACAGCGCACATTAAAACATGCATTGTCCTTCCATTTCCACCTCAAAATGTTCCCCACTTCACATCAACACCTAACTTTTACCTCCACTTTAACAAGCCTGTTTGTCAGTTCTTCAAAACACAAAGCCTAATCCTGTCAAACGTTTATTTATAAAGCCCCCCCCCCCCTCTCCTCACCGTAGCAATGGGGGTGGGCATTGCTCTCTGAGACACGTTGGCAAGGAAGTCTGTCTGCGTGGCTCCCTTACTGTCCCAGTCATACTCGCTGGCTAACCGAACCCCCTCCAGCAGAGCAGCACTCTTAGTGGCCGGAGCAGTCGTTCCCTCCTCCTCCCAGTCATTGCCCCACGTCTCCTCTCCTGGTGAACTCTGACCCTGGCCGTCAGCCTCCTTCTCATTGGACCAGCTGTCGTCGGCATCCCAGCCCGAGCTGCTCCAATCAGAGCTCTGCTTTTTCACCGCCTCAGAAGTTGCTAGACCCACCTGAATGGAAACGGAGACAGCAATGAATGAATACCCCCATGAAGTTTCAGCATGCACACGGTTTTAAATCATGGAGGTTGGTTCAGTAGGTTGGAACTTTCAGGAAATTGCAGACAGGACTGACAAATTAGTCATTTAGCAGATGCTCTTATCCAGAGAAGACAGCTAGGTGAGGCAACCACATCCCTCAGTCATAGTAAGTACATTTTTCCTCAATTAAGTTTATATCATCAAACCCAGAGCTAGTAAGCAAAGACAAGTGTGAGTGTTAGTTACTTTACAGAAATAGCATGACTATGCAATGTGCCATTATCTTTGACTATTCAAACATTCTGCCTCCCTGAAAATCAGATACGTACTCCTCTTACACTGGCCTTCTTTTTGACAGAAGACATTCCTGACCAATCAGAAGAGTTCCAGTCATCTGGGTCTGCTGCCTGTACCTTCTCTGGGTCCTGTGGGGGGAGAGAGAGCGCGAGAGTAGTTGAAGGAGTTAACTGATCAAATATGACATGCCTCTCCAATACAAACATCACTGTTCCCCATGTTCCGTGACAGTTGACGTCCCACGGTCCCAACTGTCAAATCCCACCCCAAAACCACTCCATGCCAATTACCTCCAAACTTCCCCAGTCCTCGTCATCCCACCGGTCTCCGATTGGCTCCTCATTCTTTTCGGACACCTTAGGAGAGTCTGATTGGGTAGCAAGCCCAGAAGCAATGGGTAGAGTCATGGAGGCCGGTGGGGGTTTAACTTCAGAGCCTGGAGGAATGAGGAGATGTGGCTGTAAATAGCGGATGCCATTAACTGATGGATACAGCTTTGCCGGCACTTCCTATGTTTCTATGGGGGATGCCACCCTTATGTATAGAATGACCACAAATCAAATTTGATTTGTCACATGTGCCAAATACAACAGACCTTACTGTGAAATGCTTACTTACAAGCCCGTAACCAACAATGCAGTTAAGAAAATAGAGTTAAGTTTATATTAGTAAATATTTTGTTAAGTAAAATACATTTTTAAAAGTTAGAATAAAACAACAGTAATGAGGCTATATACAGGGGGTACTGGTACCGGGTCAATGTGCGGGGGTACAGGTCAGGCGAGGTAATTTGAACATGTTGGTTGCGGTACAGCGACTACGCATAGATAATAAACAGCGAGTAGCAGCAGTGTAAAAACAGGGGGGTCAATGCAAATAATCTGGGTGGCCATTTGATTAACAGTCTTATGTCTTGGGGATTTAAGTTGTTAAGGAGCCTTTTGGACCTAGACTTGGCGCTCCGGTACCACTTGACATGAGGTAGCAGAGAGAACAGTCTACGACTTGGGTGACTGGAGTCTGACAATTTTTGGGGCCTTCCTCTGACACCGCCTAGTATATAGGTCCTGGGTGGCAGGAAGCTTGATGTACTGGGCTGTAGGCACTACCCTCTGTAGCGTCTTACGGTCGGATGCTGAGCAGTTGCTATACCAGGAAGTGATGCAACCAGTCAGGATGCTCTCGGTTTGTGCAGCTGTATAACATTGAGGATCTGGGGACCCATGCCAAATCAAAACAGAAACATATTTAAGATCTGAGTAATCCTGCAAATAAGTCAGTTCCTTACCCCCGGGTACTCCATCTATCACAGGGCTCCCAGCGCAAGGAGATGCAGTACCACCACCAGCTGGGGTGTTCTCAGCCGGGCTGCCCCCCTCTGCCCCCGGGCCGGTCCGGATGAGCTTGGAGGTCAGAGAGGACACCCCCGTCACTGCCCAGCCTGCCCAACTGGCCGCTGCCCCAGCCGGCTGGGCTGATGACATCACATCCTTTTCTAGGTTGAGAAGGAGATAAGTAATATTAGACACTCAAAGGCTGCAAAAAGATTCCTTATAAGGGATAGTTTGGGATTTTGGCAATGAAGGAAGTTACAGGTATACCACATGACCAAGAGTGTGGACAGCTTCTCGTCAAACATCTCATTCCAAAATCATGGACATTAATATGGAGTTGATCCCCCCTACTATAGCAGCCTCCACTCTTCTGGGAAGGCATTCCACTAGATGCTGGAACATTGCTGCGGGGACTTGCTATTAGCCACAAGAGCATTAGTGAGGTCGGGCACTGATGTTGGACGATTAGGCCTGGCTCGCAGTCAGCGTTCCAATTCATCCCAAATGTGTTGGATGGGGTTGAGATCAAGGCAGTCAATTTCTTCCACACCGATCTCGACAAACCATTTCTGTATGGACCTCGCTTTGTGCATGGGGGCATTGTCATTCTGATGCATGAAAAGGATCTTCCCCAAACTTGCCACCAAGTTGGAAGCAGAGAATCTTCTAGAATGTTGTATGCTGTGGCGCCAAGATTTCACTTCACTGGAACTAAGGGTTCTAGCCCAAACCATGAAAAACAGCTCCAGACCATTATTCCTCATCCACCAAACAGGTAACTTTAGGTAGCGTTCTCCTGGCATCCGCCAAACCCCGACTCATCCATCGGGCTGCCAGATGGTGAAGCGTGATTCATCACTCCAGAGAACACGTTTCCACTGCTCCAGAGTCCAATGACGGCAATCTTTACACCACTCCAGTCGCCGCTTGGCATTGACATGGTGATCTTAAGCTTGTGTGCGGCTGCTCGGCCATTTGAAACCAATTTCATGAAGCTCCTAGACGTGTCCACTTCACAATAACAGCACATACAGTTGATCGGGCAGCTCAAGCATGGCAGAAATTTGTCAAACTGACTTGTAGGAAAGGTGGCATCCTATGATGGTGCCACGTTGAAGTCACTGAGCTCTTCTGTAAGGCCATTCTACTGCCAATGTTTGTCTATGGAGATCGCATGGCTGTGTGCTCGATTTTAAAACACCTGTCAGCAACAGGTGTGGCTGAAATAGTCTAATCCACTAATGTGAAGTGGTGTGTCCACATACTTTTGTGTGTGTTATATATTTATATAGTGTAGTTTGCGAGCAAATGATACCGAGCTTAGCGCAATGACTGGAAGTCTTTGGGTACAGCTAACACTAGTTAGCATTGGGTCACAAAACTACCTCTAACTTCCTTCATACTGGACACAGAAACATTTTTATCCACGAGATCATCGGACTCTGGGGAAGCAGATAAAGGACTTCATTGCCAAAATCCCGTACTATCCCTTTAATGTGAGATCAGTGCTTGAGGCTTTGTTGTTTTTGGCGACATGGAGGTTTGCGATTGTGTACAGACCTATTTCAGCCAGCTTGGTTGGATCTTCAGAAACAGTCTCCAGCTTCGTCAAGAAACTCTTTATTGCTTTGAATGACTGAGGGACAGAAAAAAAACATGTTTCACAAGCTAGGTTTCTATCCAATTGGCAACAACTTTTCATGCAAATATTTACACTGCTCAAAAAAATGGGAGCAGTGTATATACTAAAATAACACATCCTAGATCTGAATAAATGAAATATTCTTATTAAATACTTTTTTCTTTACATAGTTGA